>NC_056727.1:986980402-986987902 GCF_019279795.1 Protopterus annectens
TAAACCACCCCTCTAATGGCTTTTTACATTTTTCCAGTAGCCACCATTACCACCAGAAGAAAGCTGTAGTAAAAGGGCAAATGGTACGGGCAGCTAGGATGGTAACTGAAGAAAAAGACTTCCTAGATGAATGTGTTAAGCTTTCCAATATGTTTCCCAACAGAGGTTATCCCTGTAAGATGGTAGGGGAGATAATGCAAGAAGTAGTACAGAAACGGAATATAGGGCATTTTAGTCCTATATTAAATACAGAAGTACAACTTCTTTTTACAAATAATAACTTGAGGGTGAACATTTCGTTCACGCAACTCAACGTGAACTACAGTGTAACCTAAAGTTTTTGTGTACTTTTTCTATAGACCATAAATTCATTCGTGACATTTTATGCAAGAATTGGGTTATACTTTCAAGGGATAAAAATCTTAATGATAAATTTGGGGGCCCCCCATCTATTACATTCAGAAGAGGGGTCAACTTGAAAAATTTGCTAGAAACTGGTAAATCCACAATACGTACACATAATTTTGGCATGACAAAATGTGGGTTTTGTAACCAATGTAAGTTCATAAAAGAAGGGTATTCTGTGAACATTAACAACATTGAGTACAAAATTAGGGGCAAATTCAACTGTAACACCAAAGCGATAGTGTATGTGGCAACCTGCTCAGATTGTTACGCTTTTTATATAGGAAAATCTGAGCGTAAGCTAAAACAACGTATATACGAACATTGTTACGCTATTAATAAGAAAAATGAGACAAATGCATTAGCTTGCCACATTATGGAACATCCAACACACAAATTTAAATTTACAGTGTTAAAGCAGGTAGATCACACTCCATACATTGGCCCCTGGCAAATCCAGTTAGAGATGGAGGAATTATTTTGGCAAATTAGAACCGCAGCTGGTGATATACCAGGGTTAAATGAACAAATTTCTATTTCTTGTGTTTTGAAAAAATTGGCCTTGAAAAGATAGGTTATCTTTAACTTATGAATTAATTTTATAAGAATGTACTTAATGCACTTCTGTTGTTGTTGTGGACACTGTGTTGAGAACGAAACAACACTAACTATTTTGCTATTGATTTACATTAGATTTACTTGACGTTTTTAAACATACATACATTTACTAGTATGTGAAGTTTTTACGAATTAAGTCTAACTTAGTTTAATTTCTATTTAATAGGTTTGTGTATTTAATACACCTATTTCTAAACAAAATTTATTGGGCACTTAAACAGCACTTAAGCAACTGCCTCTAGAAATGTATTTACAAAGGTTTGATAATAGTGCTTAGATGCACTGAGTAAATAATGTTATTAGGTGGAAAAGTCTTGGTAACGTTTGTTACCTTTTAGACATGTTCCTTTTAAAACTTGATACTTCTTGATGGTATATTTTTATGTTTTAATTGCTTAATAGCATCATTAATTAATTAATGATTGGAGTTTTTAAATGTGAGTTGCTGCCTGGAAGTCTGTTTGAATTCACTCATTTGTTTGTTACTTCTGAAGAAGGAGGGGCACAGGTCCTTCCGAAAGCGCTTAAGTTTATTAAATTGTATTTTCAAACCTATTGGGAGTTTGCACTTGTTCTACAGCGTTTTGCTCACAGTTTTATTCGATTTACTTGTGGTTCTCCAGTTGGTTCGACCCATACACCACCTCCAAGACCAACAGTATCCTTGACATGGACACTACCAACATGGGACTGCTGTTCGACACCTGCAGTTGTCCCCTCATTGGTGAAATCCAAACATCTGCTACCCACCCTTGTTAGCCACATACCAGCACCACACACTTCACGGCATACACAGTAGATGAGTACTACAACACCAACTACAGATGTCGTATGACAGCGGTAGTTGTTGTCGTGACACACGTGCAGGTGGACAATGCACATGCAAACGCTGAGACATACCCCAGTGCACTTCAATAGCACGTACATGACAATGTGGTTCATGCTATTCCACATAGAGCCATGCAGGTACACACCAGAATACAGACGCCACTCTGAGGGTGCTGTCCCACGGACATACTGTACAACACCAGGTGGGGCTGTTACACAGTGGTGTACATTCCCATGGGCGGGGTGACTCACTGGTCAGCCTCGGTAGGGCCACAGGATCCCATATCACATACACCATAACTAGCTACATACACATTACTGCGACACATTCCGAGATGTACCACAGGGCATTTTGGTGGTATGTCAGTAGTCGTATGCAATACCCACATCTGCTCACACATACAACTGTCACTCTGGAACATGACAGTAACAGGTGATGTTGGCAACATCCTGTCTGATGGCTTCATTGCTAACATTACACCCTCTCACTCCCTGCAGGGTCACATTCCTTGCAGGTACATTGCGGTGTACCTGCAGTCACACCTACACAGTACTGACCTGCAGTCTATATGTCCTAGGACACAGGCCCCTTGTCACCCTGCAATATCTCTGGCTGTTATGTCCACAGAACTCTGAACAGCATTTCTCCCCACTGGGACACCATATTCAGTAATAGCCTTGTACCAGACATTGTGGCCCCTGACTGCCACACAGCGACTGTAACACTCCTCACAGGTGGCGCCACACTGCACGACTGGGACTATTGCCCTACACACCTCACTGGTCTGTTATGCACGGCTATAGGGCACATAATCATGGACATCATTCATCAAGTCTCTGTTGTGCCCCAGTCCTTTGATGCCAGCTGGGTTGGTCTTGTTGGAGCCACAGCATGCCTCCTACACCTGTTGAACACCTTTCCTACAGTCGCCAGAGTTGTTGATGATGACACGGGTGTCCACACAGCCTGCATTGTCCTCTCGTTGCCATTCAGCACCGTTCTCCATTCTGGTATTGACTACCTACACATCCACCTGCACATCACAACATATGTCTCCGGATGTTATGCAATGTGGCTAATGGACGGGACACACACACTGAGGGTGGCATACCAAATCACATACTGCAATCCAGTTACACTTGGCTTACCACAGTCCTCAGTCATGGTGCTCTCATGTTCGGTATATGCTTCCCTGAGGTACAGGCTACCACTGAGGGGACTTCCCTGCCTAGCTTTACAGACCACTGCATGCCCAGCACCGTTGTTGCTCCACCAGCTGATACAGACCCCATCCATATGGGTGTCACTGTGACAGATACCGATATGAACATCATGGCCTCTACCTGCATGACACTTGATGTGTACATCACCTTTGCAGCACACCATCCTCCCACTGGTTATCACATAGGTGTTATTCCCCTACATACATGTTGCATTGTACATGTGTGTAAGACACATGTATGTCGCACACACTCCTGTGATTACCACATTGCCACTGTGGCGCGGATATCCTTCTACGTGTTCACACATGTCTGTCCTGGGTGTGTAGCTGGTACATAGGCACCCATTGTACCTCTGAACACCGGACGTATACACACATCCATGGGTACAACACCCCGCGTACGGTGTACCTTACACAACAGCTTTACATACCCCAACATTAAAACGCCATGATGTTTATTGAGCTACACCTGGTGACGTATGCGGCTTATGTACAGACACCACATCTGTACACATTTGCAGACTACATACTCAGGGGTGACGTCTGCTGCAAAGACAGGGCCCATGTCTGCAAATATGTTTATGGATATACTCTGCATACATGACATACACAATAGCCACTATAACCATGATGCTCATGGATATGTGCACACACGCGACTGTGTGTGGCATGTGCTTGGGGGTTGCATTCCCAGACCGGACACTCACCATGCTTTGGGATATGTTTCCTATGTACATCACGCATGGACAGTCAGTAGCAGTGTTCGTATGATACCTCCCTTGCTGGATGGTGGACACATGTACGCCAGGGATCACTGCAGTGGCTGTACTGTGCAGTGATGCAGGTTACACATGGCTCTTCTATTCACAGGACACTACCCTGGAGAGGTGCCACTGGTGTGCACACTGTAGTTGTTGTTACACATTGACTTGCCAGACTGCATGGTACACCACTATGAACTTGTGCAGCTATTACATGTCATTTGTGCATGGTTACTGGTATAGCCCTTCCAGTTAGATTGGCTGTCATGCTATTACAATGTCCCATGACTATGGGCCATATGTTTACTGTTATTGTACATGCCAGTCATGTTCATGTTTGTCTGTCACATCGCTTCTGCTATTCTAGTATGGGAGTAACGTTTGCGTCCTTTGCAAATGCACAGAGTGGAGTACATAGTTATTTCATCATAACTGTTTATACATATCTTAATTACACAGTACTCACATCACTATATGATACCTTTGATATGCATCATATGCCTGTTCTCCTGTGTAACATATCTGACGTATCACTCTACTGTACTATACATTACACATGTTTTACATGGTATACCATAATTCAACCATTACTTGAACAGAGGGTCCACTTTAGACATGTCATTGATGCTATATGCCCATACACATGAGTACTGTTACAGTATATCTACATATACTATCCCCTGCTATGGCACATACTTATTGGACATACCCTGCCACTGACGGCGGGTCGTATGACATTGTTCTGTTTAACGCTGTCATGTTGCATCCCTTGTGGTGTCTGTGCTGTTTACCGTGTGGCCCACTGCTGGACGCACATCTTCTACAAGCACTGGTACGATCAGTGAGACATCACTACATAAATACCATTCCCCACTTTATGCATGGCAGACACTGTTAATTACTTCAAACCAGGCTATGCATACACTGACATTACGTAATTCAAAACATACTATACATACAGTTAGTGTTATACATACCTTGATATCATTTTGGTGTTTCATCTCTATCTCGCTCCTCTGTATCACTCTTTCAACTGTTATACAGTATGAGCATACTGTTTGCATATCTGGCAAGTCATCCTTATATACGTCTATACCTGCAACATGTGGTTTACTACCACCAATTGGTGGTCCGGTGTGACTAATTACATGCACTTCAGCTGTGCAGCTACTCCATTCGCCAATTATGCAGCAGCAGTGGGGTATAATTGAATTCTCCACCTGGGCTTTGGCCATTTGCCCTGCCTTCGGGGAGATGACCTGTATTGTGTTTTGTTGTTCGTAATTGCAACTGCTTTGTGTAGAGCCAAGTCTATTTTGGGGTCATGTCCCCCGTGGATTGTGTGTGATTCTACCTGTGACTGTACCTGTCATCCCACCCGTCTGATAAAGGACTATTGCAAACACCTGTAACATTGCCGTTTGTTCCGTTATACGATGGATACAATTTTGCATGGCACCTTTAAATGTCTCTCACAAGGTATGTCAACGGTTCAGCAGATGTAATTGACTAACTAGATGTTTGGGCTGTGGTTACGGTCTGTATTGCTATTGTTTACAGTGTGGGGGATGTAGGCGAGTGTACGTAGCATATACGGTTTTGTGGGGCTTGCATTTCTACGTAGTCCATATATGTGTGTGTGGGCCCCTTCCCTAATTACAGTGCTATCACTTAATAGACTTCTATTACGGGAATTTACTGTGGGCCATTCTTAATTGTTTTCAATATGGTATACAGGTGCGGTTGATACTTCCATACCTCCGGATGTACGGCGATATGTGCAGAGATATTTGTAAATGAACGCTATCCTGTGTATGTCTGCCCCAGATATTTGCTGTCATTGCAGTGGTGTTGGTGTCAGACCCTCTGTCACATGGCTTGCCACCTTTTCATATGGCCATAGTTGGACACTTGCGGGTCACACAGTGGTGTTTACAGGCTGACATACGGCCACGGTCAGTACACAGGATAGCATATACTTTTATCCTCATTACAAACCTATTGTTCTTGGTCCGTCACTACTTATCGGTTTGCATGTAACATTTCCGTTTATTACATACAGGCATGAGTATTTCCTGCAACTATTGCACATTATGTTGGACATACTAATGTCCTACACTCACGGACAGTTGCCCTTTCTAATGTTTCATGTCATGACACACCTGCCCAGGGGGGCTGTCCCTCCCAATGTGGGACAGGTGTTTACTGCATGCCTACGGATAGCTATACCCACACCTACCGTAGTCATCTACCTCCGAGTTGCCACCTACAAACACACTATGCGGACACACACGACACACTTTAGTCACACGGGAACACACATGGCACCCTCATCACACACATACACAGGCTACATCACACACAACCACAGTTGTACACGGTACCTACGTGGTCCGCACTGCTGACAGTGGTGACTACATGTCCTTACTATTGTCCTATTGCTCACGGTTCTACTGTTCCAGTACTGTGTTCTTTCTGTCTTTCATCCTCCTGGTTATGAGTGTCGGTGTGTGACACGTTCCATAGTTGGCGGTATCTTGTTTATTTGTACCTCAAAGGTGTTTAGAATGTCGTCGACCTATCTATATATTTGCAGATGTCAGTGACCTCTTGTATATCGACATATATCACACTATCGCCCTTTCTATCTGTATTATATATATATATATATATATATATATATATATATATATATATATATCTATATATATATATCTGTATGTGTATATATATATATATATATATATATATATATATATATATATATATATACACATATCTTGGACAGGGGTGGTGACAGGCACGCTATGCCTTTCATTGTGTGTTTGTCAGTGTATACTGTGTTTCCTAGACTCCGCATGTTTGTGTCTGTACCTGTCACATTACACACCTACCATAGGTTAAGATTACCTCCCATCCCACTTTGCGAGGGACAATCCCTCTTTGTGCAGTTGTGTCCTGCAAAATATTTGTGAACATAGCAAATGTCATGTGACTTTGGGACAAACATATTCCCTATAGTTTATGTCATCGTTGCATGACACACTTATTCTGTATCTGACCCATCTACATGTTACAGGACACGGAACACGTACCTGTGACCATTACTAAACTACAAGCTTTTTATCTATGCAAAACACTGTTGTTCTGGTTTTCATCCTGGCCGGGTGTGTGTCATCCTGCTGACATCTGGCGTATGTTCCACATTGGTCATTTGAACTGTGGCAACCCTACCGTGCGTACATCTTGCCTAGCAATAGCGTTGGGTGATTGTGTACATGACTGCCTGTTCCACTCCTGGCAGTGGTCATTTTACCCTTCAGAGCAGGCGCTATTTGTTCAGGGGTGACTAATGCTGGTGTCACCTGTTCTGTACATCATTGACCGTGATCTACGCAGTGGTCGGTGACACTTAGCCCTGTTTCGCGCATATCTGTATAGTCGTATTTAAACATCGCTTACCAGCTGTGGGCAACGCTTATTCCCGCTAACGTGTGCTACACATATTCTGATGACCTGCATCCAGACTGCATTACCCGTGTCGTCGGGATTATGTTACATCCCTTGCGGGACGTGGGGCCGGGAACATGCACGACAGTCACTGCATGTACCACTTGGACATCTGGGAGTTGTACACGAATTATGTAAATTTCTATGTGCAGTAC
>NC_056727.1:986992902-986997902 GCF_019279795.1 Protopterus annectens
TAAAAATGCTTATTATAAATGCAACTGTTTTGCTATAACCTCAAATCTCTGCAAGAAATAAATATTAACAAACATGTTTTCTCAATTTAAGGTCTGCCAGAGAAATACTACAGCCTACCTCTTATGGTCAGTGCCATTTTAGGACTTATTTTCATTCCATTCTTCCGAGCATCTTTGGTCAACTGTCACTATTCCTGGGGTCGAAGGCAGCCTGTCATCCTTGTACTATGTATTGCAATCATGATTGGTCAGTGCTTTTTCTTCAACGGAGATGACTTAGGTACTTAAAGCATAAGTTTACTGACTACCTGTTTTTTTAATTAAATCTGCTAGTTAGAACTGTTCTAAATAATTTGTTTTATTAATAAGATCACAGAAATATCCACTATGCATAGTGCTGTGTGTTCAGATCATGTCAGGGCCATCTTACTGCTATCCTCATATGCTGACATTTTAACACATAAGGTTAGGTACTACAGGTCATATGTGTGGCCCATTTCAATGGGATCTCTCAATGTGCAGTATAATATGGAAGTGATGTGCCTCAGAAAATTGATATATCTGATGGTGGAGTATGAGTCTCTCAGACTGCCAGGGGGGTTAGGGGTTTACATGACAATTAATGTGTTTACCTCACAGACAGTACAGGATTTGATTCTCACCTTTGAAAGGAAAATTGTCTTGGCTTAAAATTGCCCAAAAGGGCAGCCCAGTGATTACCTATGAACCTATACAGTCACCCTGGATTATCTTCTGATTGTAGTTGCTCTGCCTGTTTGCTTATTGTTGATAATTTTGTTAACTGATTTGTTTTGCATTTCACCCCTCCATTGACCAAATCACCCAGTCCATTGCCCTCAATTATTCCATCAAGTGAATGCATTCACCAGGAAACTAAACAAGGCCCAGTGACAATATTTCCTTTGTACAGAGCCCAATAAACCTGTTAGCCTCTGTTTCTGCAATAATTCACTCTCAGACCACGTGACTAGAGCAAGGTTATTGCAACTGAAGCTTTAGCTTCCCATTTTCATTTGGGAGTACACACAGTAGCAAGTCATGAAATTTGCCTTGACTTCACAAAACTAGATGTCAAAAATGAGAATCCCCAGCACTGATCCCTGTGGGACTCCACAAGTGACTGGCCTCTATGTGGAGCAGAATGCACCAAATGACTTCTGTTCTATCAGTGAGCCTTCTAGCTATCCATTGGATGACATATGGGTTTATGGCTAATTTTTTAAGTTTACCTGTGTGAGGTATTGTGTTGAACTCCTTGGCCAGGTCAGCATAGGCATTGTGCACTGTTTTGCCCTCATCCATAGCTTTAGTGACCTTCTTGAAGAAGTCCACCAGGTTAAGTAGGCATGACCTGCCTTTGACAAAACTGAACTGGGTAGGGTCCAGTGTCTGCAGGTTTTCTATGTCATTGTTTATCAGACCCATGATAATTATTTCCATGGCCTTGCATATGAGAGTAGTCAGACTTATGGGTTTGTAGTTCCCTGGTGTGTCGAAGGTCCCCTCCTTTAGAGAGATAACCATTGGAGTCCTCCATACATTAGGCATGTAGCCCAGGCTATGGTTAAATAGACATTCTAGCAAACTTGGCAGGGCATGCTTCATTCTATTCAGTAGGCATCCTGAGATATTATCAGGGACCATCAAAGCAGTATTCTTGGCGGTAGAGAATGCAGTGAAGTTCTGCTCCCTAGTGACAGTTTGTGGAGAAATGGTGGAAGATATTTCCTGGTGTGAGGAGTGATTGGGATAGGGGGTAAATTGCAGCTAAATTTATTAGCCAGCAAATTTGATATATCCTCTGGCTCAGTATAGGCTGTTCTATTTACCATTATTTCAGCACATTGCTAGGTGTTGCCTTTAAGGTTGTGGACATAACTGAAGAAAACCTTATAATTGTCCTTAGCTTAGGAAGCTATTTTTATCTCAAATTTGGCTTTGGTAGGCTTGATTAGTCCCCTGAGTTGCTCATTCATATTAGTGGAAGAGTTTTACCTTGTGGGGTGATGCCCTTCCTGTTTTTGGACATGATTTTCCTTCTTTTGTTATACAACCTATTTATACTGAGATTCCACTGAGGTGGCTTATTTTTGAAGGTTATCCTGTGTTTGTTTTTCATAAGTACAGCTGTCTCTATGCAGCTACTTACATGATTGTGCAGGGTTTATGTAAACAATTCTGCATAGGCAGCATACCTCTCAACCTGGAAACATCAAAAATCTGGACAAATACCCATGAAAAATAGGTACAACTGAAAAAAAAATCTGGATGCTGATTAACATAAATTTTGCATATATAATTATTTAAACCCCATCCACTCCAGTGGAAGTGTGGGATACCAACATTCAAACACAAATTGGAGAACAGACAAAATATTAAACCACAAAAATATAACCAGAACAATAGTGTTTTATTTATATTAACATTTATATACAACTTTGAACTTATATATAACTAAAGCACATTCTACACAATTATGTTCCCAGATGGTCATTGCGATTCCGTGACCAAAATCTCCTCTCTGTCTGCAAACCTAGCAAATCTGCTGGGCATTGCCTGTACTTGAACAAGGTTGCTAAGACCTGGAACACTTACCTCTATCCGTCAGGTCGATACCCTCCCTCTCTCCCATCTTTTAAAACTGCTCTGAAAGACTTTTTAGCTAAAATCTGGCTCTGTTCTTGCTCAAAACCACCACAAACTATATCTGTAAATGTGACAAGTACCTTTTCATTCCTTATACCTCCTTACTCTTCATTCCTATGTACTTCCTTACCGCTATCAAATTCTCTTCCCTGACTTTCTCTCTCAATATAGCATAAGCCTAGTTCTTCCTTCACTTCATATTGCAGTTCCTATTCTTACTAGACTAACTTACCTTTAATTTTTCTACAAGCTGTCCAGAATTTCCATAAATATTAAATGATTGACAATCATACAGCTTGTATCAATTCTTAACCAATGTTTTTACATTATGTCTAATTTGTTACAATTATTTAAACTACAGAGGTTTTTGTTTTATTTTTGAAGATTGCAAAATTATTATTCTTAAACTGTTTTGTAAAAATTTGAAGTTTTATTCCCTGGGCCTCCTCTGAAAATGGGCTTCTACCAAGTCAGATTTTCCTGGTAATGAAATGTCAGTAAATAAATATATAAATAAATAAATATCCTTCATAAAAAACAAGCTAAAACAAAACCTGTTATTCCAACAACATTCTAAGTTTACAAGAACAATATTTAAAATATATACCTATGTTTAGGTCTTCTTTGCCCCCACCCCCATTATTTAAGGCTTTATCCAGATTTCTTATGTTAGGAAGTTGGGAGGTATACTTCTACCATTTGCCCTTCTCTTGCTCTCTGTGGATACTCCAAAACACTTCCCACCACACTAGGCTTAAACCACTAGTAAAGACTAAAGTTACAGTTAATACATACGGGCATCCCAGGTAAAAATTATTCAGAAGGCACATATGTGACCCTACCATTTTATACCAGTTGAGACATACACCTTAACCAGAGACCCCCTACCACAGACAGCCACATTATCAGATCTCTGGATGACTACTGGAACATGCCACATGGTAAACACTACTGCATATTAGCATGCTGGGCATCTGCAATGACTTGACACCGAAAGGTGGTTAGAACAGACAGCTTTGGCCATGAAGATTCAGCATACTCATGCGAGATAATAAACTTAATGTGGGAAGGGATGGACATCTTTCAAAGAGATGCTTCAATGTTCTGTCCTGCCAATCCAGTCTCCTTATTTGAGACATAGAGGTTCTGCCTTCCTCCATATAAATAAATCAAAAATAATTACCATACTTTGTTTATGCCCCACCAGACTCCCCTAATAATACTGTAGAAGACTAACTGCAGTGGCTTACATCTTCTTCTTCTTCTTCTTTTGGCTGCTCCCGTTAGGGGTCGCCACAGCAGATCAACTGTTTCCATTTCTTCCTGTCCTCTGCATCTTGCTCTGTCACACCAACCACCTGCATGTCCTCTCTCACCGCATCCATAAACCTTATCTTAGGCCTTCCTCTTTTCCTGTTACCTGGCAGCTTCATCCTTAGCATATTTTTCCCAATATACTCTGCATCCCTCCTCAGCACATGTCCAAACCAATGTAATCTTGCCTCTCTGGCTTTGACTCCAAACCTTCCAACCTGGGCTAACCCCCTAATATACTTATGCCTAATCCTGTCCATCCTCGTCACACCCAGTGCAGTGGTTTACATGCAAGATTAAAACATAAACATTACATCTGCACTGACTAAATACTTTCCACAAACCCATTTTTAAATCCCATGTCACAAAGAAATGGATTGGCACAGCAAATTTTGCTTTCAAGTAGAATAGGCAAACCCTCTAAGAGACAAAAATATACTTGATTGGATCCCTTTGCCTGGCTGATATTAGTTTAAGGACCAGAAAGCATATTGTTCATTACTCATTGCCTTGAAATCTCACAAGATTCTATTCCAGTACATTTAATGTCATGCTTTAGAGTCCGAGATGGATTCTGTTTTGTACTCTTTCTTTGGTCTCTACAACTGAATATTTCAGTTCTGTCTTTCTGTTATTCCTCGATAACGTTGTCTCTGTGTAACAACAGTGAGCCAAATACAGATCCTTACTCTGAATTCCCACAAATTAAGGTATAGATGTCCAAAACAGACAAATTGTGGCACTGGAACCACAAAAACAAAAATAATAACCCCTTTAACTCTTTTCATAGAGGCCAGGAATCACACAAAAGCCATTCTACTAATAATCAAAATTCTATATTCTTCTGTTCCCCATCAAAGCAGTAATGAAACAGTCCATATCAATTCTAAGAAGCATTGCAGAACATATTTCGGTACTTGCATATTATCATAACTGCATTCCAAATGTGTCTTCACAGGCCAGTTTTACACGGCGTGATATAAAATCTCTAAAACATCTTGGTGTTCTCAAGTGTTGTA
>NC_056727.1:987000402-987175402 GCF_019279795.1 Protopterus annectens
CAAGGCCCCAAACCAGAAACACTTTTTAAATGGTAAATCTGTTTCACTTTAAATATATAAAACAACAGGCTTTGTGTTAACATGCATATACTAAACAATTAAGTATGAAACTCTAGGTATGTAGGACGCTTACATCGTAATTAAAATGTGTTACTTACTTCAGCCTTAGAAAAGCTCGTTTGATGAATTAATCTTTTGTTAAAAAATGCATAGTGTGACAGATCCTGATAATGAGGAATTGCATTTTTAAAACGCAATATGAAGAGATCGTTCCTCACAATGAGGTACATTTTTTTTAAAAAAGACCTACACCTAGAAAAAATGAAGAGGGGTCAAAATGTGACACAACCATGTATTTAATAAAAAGAAAACTAGCTTAAAGCATACATTAGCTATACTTTTTATTAAAGATGTGAACATGGGAAAAATATGTTGTAGAATTAACTTAGCTTATGGTGTAATTCAAGGCACATATGTCCAGTCTTCCAATGGCAACAGTGGATATTCGAAGAACAAATTTGACCAGTTACCTGGCAACCCAGGATGCCTTGGTACTGCAGAAGTCTGCTGAACCAGCAATAACTTTTTTTTCTTCTAAACCCTATCTCTGAGTCACCAACTCCAAAAGGCAGTCAGGTACTGCTTCACGAAGCTGATATCATCACGCACACCCCTGCACATTGATGATGTTGTAAGATAGGCTGGTGATGCGTGATGATGTAAGCCATAACTTAAAACTGTAAATAAAACTAAAAGTAAAATAGGGAATTGAAGGGGCCACTCGGGAATTTGTGGCACCCCATTAATTTGCCCCCAAAACTGGTAAATACTGAGGAATTCAGTATGGTTAAGACATATGAAAGACAGCTGTATTCTCAGGGTTAGAGGAGGCTTATAATTTTGCTAGAATGTTGCTTAGTAGTAGGTAGTTAGCCTTGTGATAGTTTTTAACTGTTCCAAAGTTGGTTGAGGGCCTGCACTTAATATTTATTTCAAAGGAGACAGCTTTATGGTCTCACCTGATAATGTGGACTTTACACTACTAGAGTGCATCGCTTCTCCATTTTTGTGAGAAGTCTGAGGACCAGTTCAAGGATATTTGTGCCCATGGTGGACATGCACACTAGCTGTTTAAGGTTGTTTGTGTTAACAAAGTCCAGAAATCTCTGGTCCTACATGTTTGAGGTTGTATTTGATTCCCAGTTAATGTCACCCATGAATATTGTGTTGGGTTGAATGGTGAGTATGTCTAGTATGTTTAAGTACATGGCATGGACTTCCTGGGTCAATGAGGGGGACCTATAATTTGCAAGGATGGGGTGTGGGACTTTACTCTTGGTCAGCTGGATGTTTTGAAGCTCACGTATGTCATACTGTTTGACCAGCCTTGAGATGTGCTCATGTTTTATGTAAATTGATACTCCTTCACCTTCTGACTGTGCCTATGCAATATCTGGTGTGTCTCTGTAACTGCACAAAGGTCTATATTCTCCAGGATGAGGTGAGGTTGCAAGGAGTGGAGCTACCTGTTTAGACTCCTGGCATTGAGCAATAATACCTTTAGATTATTCTCACTCAGTTTAATTATGTTGGTAGATTTATTAGGCTGACACTATGGGGTGGACAAGGTTTTAGCCAATAGTCAAAAACCTATAGGGGACAGGTGCAGACTATCCATGGCAAAGTAGCATGGTCTGTCTACCATATTCTCCCAGACAGACAAATATTGTACCCCCTTGGAGTGACACCAAAAGCTAAACCAATTATTGGAACCAGTTATATTTTGTTGGTACTGTGGCATTATTCTTGGAGAAGGTGAAATGCTGCTCAGTGCTAGGTTCCTAAAAGCCTGGGGCATGCAGTCTGTGAGCTCCATCATGTCTCTCTTCATGTAGTCCAGGGAGGTATATCTCAGATCATTTACACCCACATGGACTATGATGGAGTTATAATGGCATTTGTGGTGCAATGACTTGAGTGCCTGCATAATATGCCAGATCATTACCATGTGGAACATAGACCCTATCCTCAAATTAAATACTGAGAGCATACTTAGTGATAGTATCAAATTAAATACTGAGAGCATACTCAGTGATAGTATCAAATTAAATACTGAGAGCATACTCAGTGATAGTATCAAATTAAATACTGAGAGCATACTCAGTGATAGTATCAAATTAAATACTGAGAGCATAATCGGTGATAGTATCAGATTAAAATTCTGAGAGCATACTCAGTGATAGTATCAAAGTAAATACTGAGAGCATACTCAGTGAAAGCATCAAATTAAATACTGGAGCATACTCAGTGATAGTATTAAATTAAATACTGAAATCATACTCAGTGATAGTATCAAATTAAATACTGAGAGCATACTCAGTGATAGTATCAAATTAAATACTGAGAGCATACTCAGTGAAAGCATCAAATTAAATACTGGAGCATACTCAGTGATAGTATTAAATTAAATACTGAAATCATACTCGGTGATAGTTAGGGTTGCCAGATTTCTTTGTGGCTAAAACCGGACTAAGGTCACGCCCCTCGCATCACCCATAACTCCACCCATTCCCACCCACTCTCCCATCAATGCCACGCCCATTTTGTGACATCACTGTGATATCAGCTGATGGGAACGCCCTCTTTTTCTGTTCCGGATGCCTGCTTTCAGCCGATTTAGTATGCTTTCCTGTAAAAAGGCATAGTAAATCAGCCAATTGTAACAAACACTGACAGTCTGTTTCTTTTTGTGAAACAGAAAAATGGAGTTTGTACAGTGTTTTCCCACAATAAACAAGACATGCTGGAGGGATAGGTTCCTGTCCCAGAGACTCCCCATACTTTGGAACAGACTGCCCATTTATGTCAAGCAGAGCACCTCATTAGCCCTCTTTAGGAAAAATCTTGACGCTTGGATGGGAGATAAGAAATACACCCTGGGGATCACTTCTGTGGCTCTGCTCAACAGAGACACAGGAAAATAATTTTGGGTGGTGAAAGCCAGGGAATCTTTACGGCTAGGCTTTTACAGGCCTTAGGGCTGATAGCCTAGTACCTACTTATGAACACCTTAATATAGGAAAGATGTTGACAGTGCTCTGAAATCAAGAGAAAAATAACTTCAGGTTCTTCAGTATCTCTGTTATAATTAACCTTCTGCAGCAGATAACAAAGTACTATTTGGGAAGCCAAGTAACTGCTTCAAAAGCTGTAACATATCTTGCCAAACAGTTCTCAGTTTCTTATCTCCAGAATCAGCAATAGAGGCAAAATAATCAATAATTATTGTAAATTATATTTCTGGTTTTAAAAGTTGGGACAATAACAGTACTTCAAAGGATACACATTTTCTCAATTAAAACAACTCTGTGACTTTGGTGACTACCATTATGGGTTGACTATAAATCATCACCTCATTTCACAAAATTACAGAATACAGAAGGGATAAATCAAAAATTTGAGCTATATGATGACACTTAACATCTTTAACAGCTGAGAGGTACACACTCGCACTTCAACACAAACAGCAGCCAGAAGCAAAGTGGAACTTGAATCATCAGCTTCAAAAGTGGTTAGATACTTTGTGCTTCCATACTTTTTTAAAGCTGGCATTACAATAGAGCAGCTTCCAGTTCTGTGTGTGTTTTTAGGTAGTTTGGTTACATATGCTGTGAGTGTGGGAACGTGAAGTCACAGAATACTGCAGATAAGGGTGATTTACCCTCTCCTGGATTGTTGTGATCTTGAGAGTTAGAACATATAAATGGGGTATAATAGTTGCAGGGGGGTTGTCCCTCTGCAAAACATTTATTTTTGTTTTGAGGGATCGGGAGTTGAAACAAATACAGTTGTTTTTGCAGGGGGGAACACTTGTTCTTATTTTGATGGATTGGGAGATGATGTTTGTTTTTAATGCATGGACTCCTGACGTTTGTGTCATTTGATGTTTTGACATAAGCTCAATGAAACACTTACACTTCATAAATTTTGACAACCCAAGATTACACTGCTAATTTTAACAAACAGATGCAAAATATATACTAGTCAAACTAAGTGCAACCTGTCTGCTGTGCTCACTAATTCAGACTCCTGTATCTGGATCACGGAGTTTCTCTTATACACAAACTTGATTTTTAAACCTTAAGATTATAGCCTGTGATTGTGAAGTAGTAATACAACTTTTCTACCCACACCTTTTATCCACCTAATTTTAGCACAAAAACATTTAGATGCCCTTTTCTAAATGTTTAAAACCAATTACAGAAAATAAAAACTTTACGGGCTCTGACTCTTATTCTAACCTACAAATACACCTAATTTCACAATGTTTTTTTTTACTTCCATTCTCAAGTTTGAAGGTGCTCCACACATTTTGCCTACTTGTCATACTGTCACTCGTTTTACTGAAGAAACGTTAGGTGGTGCGGAACAGTCTCCCCGTTTCGTTTCACATCATTAAATATGCTTAAAGCAACATAAATTCTCAATCCCACTTACAAATATAACACAACGTAGATTATCTAACTAATCATCACGTCCATTTTTAAGCAGCCAACTACAAAATCTGTTTACTTGAACATATTTCTGCCACAGCCAGGCAGCAATAGAACCCCAGCGCAGGGCAGCAGAGACTCACTGATATAGTAATCACGAAGACAGACAAAAGTAAACCGATGAACAAACTACTTTACACATCTCGAATGATAAGTGAGCCAATGCTGATGAACTCTAATTAGTAATTTATCAAAACGGTGAAGCTGTATAAAATATAGCATTGAGACAGCATTAGAAACATGCAACCAGACAAGGTACATATAGTGCTGTACAAAATCTAAACATGAGCACCTAGCAAGTCACTTATTTCAATACATACATAAGCATGCAACCACAGCTTTTACACAGGAAACCTCAGATGAAGTATTTCCCTGATTTTCAAACAAACATAGCAACATACAGTGCTACTAGCCTGTAGTCAAAGCTAACAAACAGAATGAAAACTACCTCTTCAATCACGATTCACGCTGGAACTGTGCTGCTTAAAATTTCCGCGCGATTATTTCCATTCCAAACTGGTGAATGGTGGAATAAGCACACATGCATGATGAGCAGCTGATTGATGACTAATAAGCCGTACTTAAAGGAAAAGGGGAGAGAACACGGGCGACGGTACTGGTAATTGCACAGCATTGCATATAGTATGTTTTCAGTTTTCACTTTTCAGTCCTTGACTCCTGACTGCAAAAAAAAAAAAAAAAAACGGATTTCACTAGTCTGGTTTTGATGATTTTTTTTTAACCGGACAATTTGACTGAAAACCGGACAGCTGGCAACCCTAGTGATAGTATCAAATTAAATACTGAGAGCATACTCGATGATAGTATCTTGTAATTGTGATTCAGGAAAAAAGAAAGGATTCTAAGAAAAGCATGGTCCCCCAAATCCCTTGGTTATCAGGGCATCAAGTTGAGGTGTGATAATTTCTCTGTGTATATGTATTGGCTGGCCATTAACAACATGAGAACAAAAACACTCAGAAACAAAACACTGTATCCCCAAAACTGGATTTTTTTTTTATTCTCAAGGGGCAAAAGTTTAAAACTCGCTGTTTGAGATCCTTGCTGCCATCTGCATTAATGAAGCTTCAAACAAATATCCCACACTGAGAAGGTGCTAGAAGCAAACAGCAGAGAAGTGCAGACTTCTCCAGTAAAGACACAAACAGAATGCTAAGAGAAAAAAGACAGGATATGCAAAGTAATGTTGTTTCTAAGTGCATTTGTAATACTGTCATGTGGATCAGCAGACACCTTAACTTTGTCTTCTTTTAAGAGTGACTACACTCATGGTCTGGATGACTGTGAAGATGTATTACTGTTTCAAATATGGATTCCTCCCCCTTTTTCTCTTTAAAGCTGAAAATTTGCTAAAGGTATTCTGCTATTTTTAGTAATGGAGCCAAATCCTGCCATACAACACTGGATAAGGAGACAGGCTATGTGCCCTTCCTCCCCATATCAAGATTTGGAGATGTCCCTAAGTCCCTTAAATGTATCCAGGGTTATTATAATGATTTTGGCTTTCTAAATATGCATCTTAGAATCAATGACAATGGATTTTCCTCTGTCCTAATGATGCAAAAGGATTTTCCTGACCTTGTGGGTGCCCTTATCCAGGCTGGCAAAGCCATTGTAGTTAGTGAGATCCTTTGTTCATGGAAGATGACACCCAAATATGTGGAAAAATCATTGACTCCAGCAAGTGCCTTATATTATGATATCAGTTAAGCCAATTGAAAGAATAGTGTGGGACCTAGACCTACACTGCAAGAGATGGGCTACAGCTCTCCTCAAAAGACGCTAGGGTACTAAATAGACTCTTTTTCCCCCACTGTCTGTTTTAAACAGTATCAAAGTAATGAACATGTCAAGCTAAAATCTGCAAAGAACAATAAAGTAAAGATGAGACTTCATGCAGCCTAAGTAAAAAACAAAACTACTCAGGCATCCTTGCCTTGGACAGAATTAGGGTTTGCGCAGTCACTACAGTAGCATAGTTAGGGTGAGGCAGAGGGGACAGCTTCCACAGGTGTAAAGTGCTAAGGAGATTACTGGCCAGTCCCAATTACTTTTCAGTGCAGGTAGGCGTTTAGAAATAAATGCCAGTATTGCATTGCGGTGAAAACTAAGTGCTGTAGTGCTCCATGGGTGGTTTGTATAAGTGATAACTGTAGCATGTCTGAGCTGAAGATCTATTTTTTTTTTTGTTTGTTTGTTTAAGACTCATCCTACATTCCACAAATACTTGGTTAAAACTCTTCCTAGTCAGTCTGGTCCACTGTGAAAGGAGATGGTGCATTCATTTTCATAAATTAATCCAGCAGGGTTATAGAAACAAATATTGAGCATGAAGAACTCCACATGCAGTTATGATAGAAAAGTTAATTACAAATGTATAACATGTTATCTCAACAATGCCATGTCACTTCAAGCCCATGACTGCTTCCTTCATAAACTTATAACCCTCCTCATAACAGAAAATACTTTTCTACTCTGTGACCTAAATTACTCTTCCATTGACTGGGAATACTATGCCTCAAGCAAAAATCTGCTACACTTCATAAATCTTAACAATGTCAAATAACTGGCAAAACTGCTAGCAATGGGGCAACAAGGGTCAAAAACATATAAGACATCATCTGGAAAACGCCCTCGTCAGTTGGGTTAAACTAAACCTTGAACCATCCTTTTTTGCTCTGACCGTAATGCTAACCAAACAATTAAAATAATACAGTATTTGAAGATTTTTTTTTCAAATTGCAGCTATGATGCCCTGAGCAATCAGCTTGTGCCAGTCATATGCAAACTATTGGGGTGTCTCTTTGATTTTGTTAGTTGCATGGATGCACCTTACTTATAGGCATGAGTGGAGGTGCACAGAGTCAAAGTGGAAACTGGACAGAACTTTGGGAAAGTGCAGTTATATTTCTCTTAGATATGATATACAACTATAATGTTAATGTGTTACACTCTATAGGACAAGTACTCAAATATGGAAATGAATGATTTGCTCCTAAATAACTGTTAGAAATAAACCCACTAATACCAATCACTGAAGGCCTGGCTTTCCTGCTACCTCCTCTGGCTCACAGGTTGGACTTTACCATGGTTAAGCTACATAGAGTGAGAACAGCAAACACCTAAGGCAGCATCTCCACAAGACAGCCTATGGGTTTTTTGACAATACTGGCAACTTCTTGGCTGATACATTTAAAGTACAGACAATCACATCTACTGCTTTGATTTACAACCAGTTGATTTATTATCTCAATTAGAGTTAATCCTATATCAAGTGCAGGTACTCTTAGATAAAGTGGGACCCTATTAAATTAAATGCCTATCATTTATGCACAAATCTCTCCCATCTCTCATACTTCAGATATCAGACTCCCATTGGAATTGTAGTCGACCAAAGAACCACTAGAACACATAAACTACTAGTCTAGACCAAGAACACTTTAATGAAATGCAAATAAAAACACTTTAGCTTTCAGGCTTCTTCAGGCTTAGTATAGAAATGTTGTATCACAAACTCATTTATATAGTGATGTCATAATTAATTACACATGCTTTTGACGTTGAGCAAGCAAAGGTTTTAAAGAGACAGTACTATTCAAGCCTAGCAATATAGGTGTGCGGCTAGGCGCAAAATCCAATAAAATTCATCTAATTCAGTCTGACGTACAATATTTCCACCATGAGCTGAACTATTAGTAATACATAAAATTAAAAATTAAAAACTAAAAACGTGAGCAGAACCTTTGTATTTTTGGTGTCTATAAAGAGCACTAGTAATAACTTTACTTTTTATGTCATATAGTTATCCAATTTTTAAACTTCTGATTTATTTTTGGCCACACAGAATGCAGTGCATTTTTGACATAAGGTAAGGTAAACTATATTACTGGTATTAAAATTACCATAATCAAATGATTTAAATACCACAGAGGTGACTGGATGTTTAAAGAGCTTTCAACTTAAAACATACTGGCAGAACATGCATCTACAACAGTTAAAAGTACCCTTCTTCTTAAAATGGTCTAACTTATTAACCATTCTTTTTTCCTATAGCATAGCTTGTTTTTCAAAGTTTGACTTCTCTTATGGGCAAAGGCTGGTATATCAGAAAGCACTTCATTAAGTTCAGGAACATCTCTTAGAATATGCCAATATTTCTTAATAATATCTTTAACATCATTAGTGTTGGCATTATAAGTAAGCATGCATCTAACCCTGGAACACCTGTTAGCTAAATTCATATTTATAGTGTCAGATTTAGCAAATGTGGGCCTAGTTTTAGTTTGTCTTAATGAGATAACATCATTATAGACATTCTTTAACTCATTATTTTTGTCACCCTTGTCTTTAAAGTCAGAAAAAGCATCATTAAGCTGCATAATCATAGTCTCATCAGAGGTATTCAGCTTGGCAACTCGAGTAAACTGATTTTTAACAATATTGTTAAGTTAATATACTGAGGGTATATGCTGCTCCTATGCAGATACAAATTCCTTTTTGCTGGTTTCTTGCAAAGTTTAGCACCTAGTACTCCTGTTACATCTTTCAAAACAGTAATATCTAAAACATCAATAAAATCTGTATTTACATTGCTCTTAAATCTTAAAAAGGAAGTCGTGTTAGTTAAATATTCAGTGAAATCACTAAAACTAGTAATGTCAACTTCTCAAATGAAAAAAAGGTCATCAACAAATCGACGATAGAATTGGAATCTTCAGAATTACTTAAAGTGTCTACCTTTATTGGCTGAACAAAAGATTAGATCTTAAAGGTTCCAGATAAGAGAAACCTCTTCTCTGCAGTACAGCAATTAATGTTGTCATCTTACAGCAAGAGGTTCACCAGTTTGATTCCTGGCTGGTGTGGCTTCTGTGTAGAGTCTGCATGTCTTCCTTGTGTTCATGTGTGTTTTCTCCAGGTGCTCTTGTTTCCTCTCACATTCCACAGTCATGCAGTAGGTGGCTTGGACATTCAAAATTGGCCATAGGTGTGAGTGTGCATGTATATATATATGATATGGAAGAACAAACATGGCAGGGATAGCTACCAGATGGTATGAACACTGACTCGAGACGATTGTTACTGCTGAAGTGACACCCTGACCCCATGTGAAAAAAAATGGGAACAAGTGGTTGTGGATAGTTGGAGGATGGATGGATGGATGGATGGATGGATGGATGGATGGATGGATGGATGGATGGATGAATACCTCTTCCACTTTCTAGAAATGATTCACTTGAAAAGTCCTATTCCAAGCATTTTTCACCCACCAGAGAATCCAAAAGATGTGTTCCTTAGCAGATTCCACTGTTTGCTATTGTTGAGCTGGGCAACTATGGACATAAGAGCACATTATTTGTGATGCAGCTGAGAATGCTTTGTGATAAAATACCTAACATTTAAAGGGACATTTCTGGAAGTTCATTCACTCTATCTGCTGTTCCTGCTCTGACAGGAATAGTTCTATAAGGAATGATTCATACCTATTAAGGAGATGTATACCATATCAGAGGAGTTGTTAGTTATAAGCAGATAATTATGAAAAGGAAATGTACAGATCTCCCCCTACTATACAAAACTGCTGAAATTTGGAGGGTCACACCTTCAGTAAGAAGTTCAGCCAGGCCTAACCCAAAAGCACAACACACCAAATACTTAGATGGTCCCCAACAACAGATAACTTTTACTTCCTACATGTTTCTTTCCCTGGGAGAGATGAAAGGTGGCCAAGTGACAAAATGGCAATACTCCAATCACTTTCACCTTGACAGACTGCATTTTATGTAGTTTAGGGCTGGGATTCTGCAATCTCTGCCACATTATGGAGAGCAAATTTCATGATGAGCAACCATGCACAAGGAATGTGCAATTCAGGAACATGGTCACCATTATCAGGGAATTTCAAGTCACAGTGCTGGCTGAGTTATATGCTAATGGATGTATAATTACATAATATAAAGGCAACATTATCAAAAATGACTGGCTTGGTGTATGTAAATGAAGCAAAACAAGATGATAGAATGATTCATAAATGTATCAATTCTGTACTGCTAAATTGTGCAATTCATATAAATGAACACTGACAACTCTCAGTGTTCATGCTAAGGGAATTACAAAAAATGTTAGGGATTGCTCCAGCATTAGTAAATATACATCTGCAGCAAGCTCTTATTACCAACATAAGCCACAACAATACAAAGCATCACCTCCAGAGGTTACATGTCATCTGACCATCTGTAACATTTCATGGACTCTATGGCACCGACATTATGGACCAGAACTGTGTAGACAGGGAAGATCATGCAAGACATTATGGATATGTGCTGCCCTTGTCTGCGGGCCTGTGGGAGTTGTGGAGTACTATCCCAGTGGATAATAAGATATGTGTGTGGCTTTACTCTACTAGCTACATGGACCTTTCAGCAGCCTGCTGGTGATATATTGCGGTTATCTCAGACATCTGTGTTAAGAATGCTCCATCAGGTTCTCAAAGCCATACTTCAGCATCTGGAGGATTGTATAATGATTCTACATACCACAGAGGAGAGACAACAACCATCATGTGGGACTTTTTGACATGGCTTTTTTGATATGGCTTGTTTCCTTGAGGAATTGGGGGTCAAAGATTGCACCCACATTGAGACAAAGGCCCCACCTAGTGAACTGGGAATAAAGTACATGAAACACAAATGGTATCACTCCATCAACTGCCAGCTAGCCTATAATGCACTGGGTATTATCTGTAATGCAAATGCAGGCCACACAGATAGTTACCATAACTCACACATATGGTGCCCACCTGTGGCCTATACCAATGTTTTGTGAAGGGTGACTTCCTCCAGGGCCAACCCATTGATGATGCTAGATATACCCTGGAAACTTGTCTGATGGAACCCACCAGAAACCTGCAAAATGAATCAGACCAAGGATACATCATGCAACTATCACAAACAAAGTGCATTACTGAGCATGTGTTTTAGCTGCTGAAGACAAGCTTTCACTGTCTGGATTCATCTGATGGTGTCCTGAAGTATGATCCTGGCATATGTGCAAAAATATTTTCAGCATGCGGAATGTTACACAATATCATACTAAGCAGGCAGTTGCAGCAGGGTGTGTTGGGGGGGGGGCATGCAGGAGGAGTGGACCTGAGCACACCAGGCAATGGATCCTGAGGAAGATAAGAAGTCAGTGGAGGAGATGATCATGCTAGATGGAGGTGGTGCAGTATGCTGAGGCACAAGCTAAGAGTAAGCAGCTTCAGCCATAGGAAAGAAGAGTAAGGCACACAAGAGTAAAAGTGATGCATGCAGAACCAGCACCAGCCTGTGCTTAATCATGAATATTGACAACCCAAGTAACAATGTTCAAAGGGCAAGGTACAGCTATCATCATCATTTGCTCAGGTAAGGGAGGGAGCACATGTATGGATATCTTTCACAGGAAAATACATGAGTGCTGAGAACAATTAAAAGTAAGACTGCATGTGTGTATATGGGTTTTTGAGCAGTGTCACTGGAAGTGTGTGTGTGTGTGTGTGTGTGTGTGTGTGTGTGTGTGTGTGTGTGTGTGTGTGTGTGTGTGTGTGTGTGTGTGTGTGTGTACACACATGTGATGCACTGGGTGCTGCAGTGGTGTGAGTGTATCTGCAGGGACACAGCCTCAGCAGTATTTGCACTGCTTATTGCCCTACTGGGCACATCTAGGGCATGCAATGTACAGATCTGAACATTCCATGCATATACCCACCTATCAGAACTGGCTCTACAAGGAGTTTCACTAGTCATACTACATGGCCCTTGCTAGATCTGGCAAACTGCATGACTTTAAATGACTCCTGTTACCAGACATGCTAGTACAATAAATGCCACAACCCCAGAAATGTCCTCTCATGGCTGCGGACATCACCACAACAGCTAGAATTGTGGAAGTGATCGTGCTTCATAGGCATGATCTATGTCTTCTGTAGTCATGCTGGCCACTATCCATGAAGGTGGCATGGCTTTATGGACAGCACCTCACAAATGGCAGTTTAGCTTGAGTGGACAAGGGGTGTTCAAGTATGTGATTTAGTCTATCAGTACATTCACATATATGAGACATGCACTTCCATAGGTCATTTTGCACACCCTGCCATCAGCCTTACTAACTCTACAATGACTGTGGTGGTATCAGCCTGTACCTCCATCATGACCCTGCACATACACTGAGTTGCAGCCACTGACACACCACCTTCAGGAGTAAGTTGGAAACAATGCCTTCAGTGAGCACCAGTACCCACTCCCTACTGTCCACAGTAGCCTGTTCTCCCCATGTGTTGTGGATCTCCTGAATGTCTGCATGCATAGGGGCTGTGTCCATACTCTGTGTAAAGGATGCAGTGGTCATATTTCCTGTGTCCAACACAGACACTCTGTACACTCTGATTGCATCTGCTCATCATCAGAGTTTGCAGATCCTCCAACATCAGGTGGTAGAAATTCCACAGTTTTTGTGCTGGATATCGACTCACCTGTGACCACAGCAAGGCACATTACCCCGTGCAAGTATGACTCAGCAACAAAGGCATGCATGAAAATCAGGTACAGGTATAAAGGCATTGAAAACCAAATGTGCCACTCTGACTGAAGAAGTCATTGTTTTTCACGAGTGCACTTAGTGTGTTTTTATTAAAAGTTCATATATCTAAGTGTCACACCTCGTGTAGATGTTCATGTGTGTGTGTGGAATTCCTGATATTCCTGCAACTCTCAAATTAGCCAGTGACTAATGGGTTAATGGGTCAAGAGGACTTCCAGCTACTGTTACAGAGGAAGACCTCTATGTACCTGGGGCATCTCTGGTAGATACTCTTGGAACATGATGACACTGTCTTCCAATATCCAGCATGACACTGTGGGACCATGTGGAGGTGTCATGCCTCTGACAGAGGCCAGAAATGTTTCTTTCTCCATGAGAGGTGGCTTGACTGATGGCCCACTACCCACCGACCTACCTGCTCATGTCATGCATACAGCTCTGTTTTCAGCAATATGAGTAATGTCAGTGGCCCTGCAGAGGATCATTCCATAAGTACAGTCCTGACCACCAACACCATAACATCCACCAATAAATCTTTCCAGATGCATTCCCAGTAAGCCTGGTCAGTATTGTCCTGTCCAAAGCTGTCAGCCATGGAGACACATACCTCATTCTCTACATAGGTTCTAGGTTGTTACTAGGATGATAACAACTACTAGGGCCCTCACGAGCCTAGCCGCACACTCTAAAGCAATTTGGTCCCAGGTATTATAGTATTATGGGCATCTAAATGTGGGGGGGGTATGTTAGTAGGGAGGTAACTAAGAATTTTGGGGGTGTTAGGATAATACTGTTGTTTTTGACTTCTTCTGTCCATAAGGGACATGGGGGCTTGTCCTGGGGAAAATGTAAGATTTCCCATAGGATTGTCAAGCTTTAATTTGAATTGGGTTGGGAAAAAACTCTATTTTACATCACTGGGGAGTTTATTCCATACTGCAGGGATTCCTTGGGATCCATAGCTGTCTCTCCAGCAAGTTCTGTTTATGTCACAAGCAAAGTTCAGATATTTGGATCTTTCTGGTGCTGCTTGTTTTGCACATGTGCAACAGATCCATCAGCGCTGGGTCTGAGAAAGTTCTGCAAGCCAGGCAAGGATCCCCTCTCAGCAGCCTGTAGGAGACTAAATAGACAGACAGAGCTTTTAGGCAATAAGTGTAGGACAGAGTATCATGCTCTGAATTCTTCTGCTGAGAAACCTTTGTGGGCATTCCAACTGTGCAAGTGCCTGGTTAGATACATGCCAAAGGGAGCATTGCATTCAATAATAGGTCTAATAATGTCCGAGTAGCATGGCACTATAACTTCCTTGGACATGGATGCCATACACTTACCTATAAGTTGGACAACATAGAATTATTTTCTTACTATCTTGGCTATGTGTTGGTCGAAGGCCACATTACTGCCTACATATGTTCCCAAATCCCTTACTAATGGATTGACTCTTAAGGGTGTTTTATCAATGGAGTAATTAACTTGGATTGACAGTTTCCCAAAGGGCATTATAATGCATTTTTTCATATTGAGTTTTACACCACAGCTTAGATACTGTCATTTGTCTTTATTAAATCCATTTGCAAGATGTTGGTGTTTGGGAGGAATCAATAATAGCTTCCAATTTACAGTCATCTGTGAACTTAGTGAGCCAGAGGCTTTGAATGTTAGCCTTGACGTCTGAGAAGAAGATGCCAAGCAGGAGAGAGCCCAGCACTAATCCCTGAGGTACTGTGCTGGTAACCAGTCTATTGGTGAAGGTGGTCTCACTGATCCTGACTTCTTGGGTCCTGTCTGTAAGCCAGCCAGCAATCCAGTGAGTTATGTAAGGATTTACACCTAGCTCAGAGAACGTGTCAACAATGTCTGAGTAGGGTATTGTATTGAATGCCTAAGCCAGGTCAAGATATGCAGTATGCACTGTTTTACCCTTGTCCATTTCCTTGGTAACCCTATCAAAGAAGTCTACTAGGTTAAGTAGGCTTGACCTTCCCTTAACAAATCCAAATTGAGATGGTTCCAGTGTCTCTAAGTTGCCAGTGTCCCTATTTATCATTTCCATGATAATTTGTTCAATGGCTTTACATATTATTTATTGCATAATATTTTTGTATTAGGCTTGTTAGACTGATGGGTCTGAAGTTCCCTGGGTTGGTTAATGGTCCGCCCTTCTAGAGGGGAATGACTGTTGCGGTCCTCCATTCACTTGGAACATAGCCTATTTCAGGGCTGTAGTTGAAGAGTGCCTCAAGTGACCTTGAAAGATCATGTTTTGGCCTGTTCAGGAGGCAAATGGGGATATTGTCAGAACCCATGAAGGCAGTGTTCTTGGCTTCAATGAGTATTGCCAGCACCTGGTCCCTGCTGATAGCTGAGAGAAGTATGTTGGTGATTTTTTTCTGGTGGAGCTGGGGGGATTGGGGGAAGAAGCCTGAGCTGAATTTATCAGCCAGTAGATTTTCTACGTCACACTGATCAGTGTAGGTGGCACCATTCAACAACAGTTCACCACACTGCTGTGTGTTATCTCTAAAGTTCCGGACATAGCTGAAGAAGGGCTTCTGTTTGTCTTTAGCCTGTGAGGCCATCCTGACCTTGTAGTTGGCTTGTTGGACATAATTAGGCCTCTTAGTTTCTTGTTTAGTTGTATGAGAGAGCACTTTTCTTTAAGGGAGTTGTTCTTCCTGATTTTGGCCATGTGTTTTCTTCTTTTATTATATACCTTGATTAGGTGAGGATTCTCCCAGTGGGGTTTGTTTTTAGTGTTTGTTTTGGGTTTATTTCTCATAGGTACAGTAGCCTCTATGCAGCCATTCACATGTTTATACAGGGACTCTGTGAATAATGCTGCATAGGAGTTGTGGTCTCTGGGTTGTGAGGAAGCCTTGAATTTTGACAAACTGTCACTTAATAGGGTGAGGTTTGCCTTTGAATAGTTCCTGTTACTGGTTTAGTTTGATTTTCTGGGTTGATTTTTACTTCAAATGAGACAGCATTGTGATCCAGCCTCACTAGTGGGGATATGACATGGGGTTGCAATTTTCTCCCATGTCAGTGAGTATCAAGTCTAGTATGTTTGATCCTCTGGTTGGAGCATGCTCTGTCTGTTACAGCTATTCCAGGTTGTTTGTGTTAAGAATGACCAGGAAGCATTGTGTCTGTGAGTTTGAGGCAGTGTAAGTTTCCCAGTCTATACAGAGATAGTTAAAGTCACCCATAAATAAGGTGTTTGGTTGGATGGTGAATGCCTCTAGTAGGTTTAAGTAAGAGTCATGAGACTCTAGGGGTATAGATGGTGACCTGTAGCTAGCCATGATATGGTGAGAGACCTTATTTGTGGTGACTTGCACATGGATGAGTTCCATGGTATCTTACTATTAACCAATCTGAAGTTATGTTTGGCAATAGAGTAGATCAAGACACCTCCATCTTTGACCCTAGTCTGTTGTTGGTCTAAATGTGGGAAGGCACTGTAGGCTTGCACTTCTGGAATATGTTCTGTGGCTTTAAACCAAATTTCATTCATAGCACAGATGTCTACATTCTCCAGAGAGAGAGGAGGGCTTGAAGGGTGTGGAGTTTTTTTTGTTTAGGCTCCAAGCATTGAGCAGTAACACCTGAAGATTCCCTGTAGATTTTTTCACTATGTTAGTAGTTTTGCCTTTTTGGCATTGCCTAAAAAATGCTGGAGTAGATAAAGTTTTAGCCAAAATCTGAAAGTCTATGGTGGACAGGTGCTGCTCATCCTTGGCAAAGCAAAATGGACTGCTGACCATGTCCTCCCATGCTGACAGATAATGGCTTCCCCTGGAGTGACACCAGAAATTAAGCCAGTTATTAAAATCAATCATTTTTTGCTCATACTGTAGCATCATCCTTGGTGAAGGTAGAATGCTCAGTGCAAGGTTTATCCCCCAGATTCACGAATCCTCCATGTAAGACTTAATAAGTCTTACTCGGAGGCTGCAGTTGAACAGTATGACATCAGCATGCCATGAATATTCATGAGGGCACGCTGACTCAACCGTAAGTCTTACACGGACCATGTAGGAAAGCAGGGGGCATGTCTGACTGCCGATCAGTCTAAATGTCCACGCCCCTGCAAGGTTTGGAAAAGTAAAATGAAATTATACAAGAGCGGGTCCGCTCAAATGTCCTTGCACCCAACACCACACTCCCTACATTGTAAACCCCCATCACAGTTATAAAAAGTAAAACATTAATTTTATTTTTTAATTCCCGAAATAGCTGCCCGTATTTGCATGTGTGTGTGCGCGGGTGTGCCCATTGCTTAGCTGTAGCTAGCAATTCCGACATGGAAGAGCATAAGAAAGAATGTTTATGCAACTCACACCAAATAGCAATAGTGTAATGGTAGAGCGTTCGCACAAAGAAGAGGCATTCACGGTTCGATTCCCACCTCTCCCCTTCTTATTTATGTTTTAAATCAGTATATAGAATAATACCTGACAAATATGATTAAAATATTAGTAAAAAGCAGTGAAATGGCCAATGTATCAGTGAACAAAATATATATTTTTAAAGGATCACAAATGTAGCTACGGTACCACCAATGAGCGAAACACTTCCAGTAGACACCACATAAGGTCTTTAATCCAAAAGTTTAATCCACATAACGCCAAGACATACACCACAAAAAAAGACAAAAAACACGATATACTAGTCTGTCATAGCACCAAAGAACTAGCAGGACGCCAAATGCAGTTTAGCGCTTTCAACCATAGAATACTGGTCTTCCTCAGAACTGCAGATGAAAACAATCTACCCGTTTAAAAAAACTTGTTGGCGCCAAAAAATGTATCCCTCCTTAAAGAGATAACACACACATATAATGCACATAAGATGCAATAATAAATAATGTGATATATAATATATATATTTTATATTTTAAAAACCTGCTTGTTTTGCACTCAAAAACATGAATGTATTGAAATTAAAAACACTCTTATTACTAAACAGTTAAAAAGTAGTCAAGTCAAGATTATAAAAGCACGATATTACTATTAATAAAAATATTACACAGACAAAAATGAGTATAAATTAATAGTCATAATAAAAAATGTAATATGTGAAAATTCATTGTCGACCTATCGACATAACAACCTAACCTATGTAAAATTACTAATGTAATAATTCATATAAATATCAAAAATGTAATATTTACAATAGGTTCTGTTAAATCATGTATCAACCAAAAATTAATCAGTATGTATACATTATAATATATAAGAAAACTATTACTAAAAAATATATATTAAATAAAAATTAACTATTGAGTGATCCTACAAAAATAATATAAATTTAATAACAAGTTTAATCCATAATGTCAATTGGCCAAAAAAACAATTATTCAGGCCACATAGTATTAATCAAGATACAGGTATTTATGCTATAATAATAAACGTTTAGTAGATATACTATCATTCAGTCCAGGTGGACTGGTGGCATCTAAATACAATTGCCACCAAGCCTCCCTGAATGCAAGCAATCCTTTAACATCACCTCCCCTAGGACTGCTAATAATTTCTTCCAATATTAGAAATTTAAATGTATGTTCTATACCAAATAATTGAACGTGTCTATACAAGGCATTAGTTGAATCCTTCACCCTAATGCTATATAAATGATTGTAAATATGCTTTTTTAGACTACGTTCAGTCCTCCCCACATAAAATGCCTCACAGGTATCACATTTCGCTAGGTATATAACTTGTTTAGTATTGCAATTTCCATTTTTACATATAATCAAACTTTTATGTCCATTGTTCAGTAAGATTTTTTATCACAATACATAAATTTACAATAATTGCAAAAGCCACACTTTCTACTACCTGTATGACAACCATATTTCATACTATCTTCGGAATGATACTCTAATAATTTTTTTATGTTATTACCCATCCTGTATACAAATTTGGGTTTAGTGCCCAATATGTTAACTAAATGTTGGTCACTACTTATCAAATACCAAAACTTAAAGATAATTTGTTTGATTTTGTCAGTCCCAATGTTGTATGGTATAATGCATGCCCTTGAATAACTAGGTTCCACTCCATTGTTGTTCAAATTAGGAACAATTTGTATGTCTCCTGAACCTACGGGTAGATTGTTTTCATCTGCAGTTCTGAGGAAGACCAGTATTCTATGGTTGAAAGCGCTAAACTGCATTTGGCATCCTGCTAGTTCTTTGGTGCTATGACAGACTAGTATATCGTGTTTTTTGTCTTTTTTTGTGGTGTATGTCTTGGCGTTATGTGGATTAAACTTTTGGATTAAAGACCTTATGTGGTGTCAACTGGAAGTGTTTAAGCATTTTGGGTGGTGGCTACATTTGTGGTTTGCACTATACATTTCGTTTAGTTCAGATGTCGTCTTCTACTTCGGAAACCTCCGGCGAGAATGTCAGTAGCACACGCGTTACAGCGAATCCAGCGCCAGTGGTTCATACAGACTCAGCACCGGACAGCAACTGGAATTTGGAAGGATTTCATTCCGAATTATGTGAGCTTAGAGGTGAGGTTAAGCATTTGACCACACTTGTTACTAGTCTTTTATCGGGGGTTACAGAACCCAACCAGCTTGTTTTGCATTTATCACATAGTAATAACAATGACCATACGGGCAATTCAGCTAGTTCTAAACCGTGTTTACCTTGTCATTCAGCTCCTGGTTCAGGATTGCTCAATCCGACTAAGAAAGGGCAAGGTACTCCTACATGTTTGAACTATGACAATGATCGGAACAATCACCATGACTGTAATGATGTACTTTCAGACCATGTTGGTGAACAATCTATTGAAAGCCTTGAAATACCTAATGGTCAAAGATCAAGGCATAACAGTCACCAACAAGGCTTGGATATTACTGCACCGTTATCTAGCAGTAATATTAACATTTCTGATTTCACGTTTGATTTTTCTTTATATGATTATGATCTTGAAGCTAGGAGGACAGGTACCAAACCCAAAAGAATGCTACCTACTAGAACTTATTCAACAGTTACTGCTAATAAAGTAGCAAATACTGACAATGGTGTCCATAAGCATAAAAAACCTTTGCATTCTGTGGTTGGTTCCAATACCAGGACGGACAGCTCTGACTTATTCAACAAATTTCTTTCTTTTGATTTTTTTGTTGACAGTGTCGAAGGGTCGGATAAAGTAGTTTTTACACAAGGAGGAAACAATAGCAAAGAGACTGTCAGTTTGAAAACTATGATTTATTCATTAGGGAAGAAACTGAAAACTATCAATGGACTTAAGGTGGACAATTTGTATTTGCAGAAATTTTAGACGATAAGATTGTCCCCAAAGGGTTAAGATTTTTCAAGTTACCCTTGGGTATAGATTTGACCGACTTGGGCATAAAAGAATTTAACAGTTTTTTTGATGTATGTGGCTTCAATTATATTAGTTTATTAATGAAATATCATGATGAGAGATTAAGCAAGTTTATTCATGAAGTGGAAGTTTAAATACTCAGATTGTGAATGATTTACTGTTCAAAGATTGGGAAAAACTATATAATAAGCAATATTCTAAAGCTGGTAAATGGGCATCTACCTTATGCAAGAGGAAATTTGACAAAATTAAGAGGGATAGAGAACAATACCATCAACAAACAGCTTATGTGTGGCCGAGAAAACGGAATGATGTTGTTGGTCAACATAAAGGGGGTAGGAATCACGATCAAGAGGTAATGTTGGGAGGCGATGCCCATATTGATTATGTTGATAATCAAGACATTTATTATCGACCGGATTTTCGTACACACTTGAGGGACAACCATCCCCCATATTACAGAAAGGGTCCAAGGACATTCGTCAGAGGGAACCGGCAGGGGGGTCTGCAACAATATTGACATTAACCAGTAATTTGAATGTAGTGAATACAGCAGCTACATATACTACCCATCTAGGTGACAGTAATCATGATGTAAATATGAATGAGGATGATAATGAGATAGTAGTCAAAGGGAAAGTTTCATCCTACCGTCATTTTAATATTTACAATTACACAGACTTACAGATAAAAAAGGTACATTTTAGTTTATTTGAGAAGGGGTTGAAATTCATACCCAATCCTAAATTTTCATTAACTGACGTATTGATCGATTTCAAGAAATATATCAGGAAAAGCAACTTAGAAGTCTTTTTTAAAGAAAAAACATTAAGAAAGTCAATAAAATTGATAGTGATGTTACATTTGGTTCTAATTTGTCTATCAGGAGTAAGTTTACACCTCCAAATCACCCTATCATTGACACCTTTGATAAGGTTGTCACTAGAGAGATTTACAGTGAGTACAATCAACTTAAGAAGTTGAAAGAGTATAACAATTTGACATCGGAAGAGATAGGACTACTTCAATTTATGAGATGCAACAACTCTATAAGAATTATGAAACCCGATAAAGGGGGGGCATTGCTATATATGATAATATGACATATATACAAAAAATTTATGATATTTTACATAATATAGGGAATTATGAAACAATTTCCAGGAATGAACTACACATAGCTTATCGTAGGATTGATTCTTATATTGAAGAGTATTTAATTGATGGGAGAATTACCAATGAGATATACAACTTTATCAAAGTTGAATATCCTAAGGTATCTACAATGGTAGGGATTCCTAAGACTCACAAAGATACTAATAACCCTCCCCTGAGACCCATAGTTTCGGGCAGTTATTCGAAGACTTTTAAGATGGGGAAGTTAATAGATACAATCTTGAAAAATATCTATACCCTTATTCCACACATGGTTAAGGACTCGTGGTGTTTCCTTTCTATGTATCCTGTTTCTAACATTGAGAACATTAAATCTAAATACATAATCACTATAGATGTGATAGATTTGTTCTCATGTATTCCCAAAGAAGAGGGTTTAGAGGCTTTCTCTAACAGCTTGAGAAGGCATACTGACTTAGAATGGGACACTATATGTCTTTTAACAGAAATGATGTCATTGGTCTTAGACAATAACTTCATCTTTTTTGAAGGTGAGTTATTTAGGCAGACTAGGGGCGTAGCGATGGGGCTTGCCCATCTATGCTAATCTAGTCATGCTTAATTGGGAGGATGAGGTTTTATTTAAGAGCCCACATTTTTCTAATGTCATTTACTACTCCAGATTTTTGGATGATTTGTATATGTTGTGGCAAGGAAGTGAGAAAGATCTACAAGTTTTTATAGATTTCATTAATAATAGTAGTGGTTATTTGAAGTTTACGCATGCTATTGATATAATTGGTTTACCATACTTGGATACTTTGGTAACACACAAAGATGGGAAGGTGAGCTCCAGAATTTATAGGAAAACTACTTTTTCCAATAATTATTTGGATTACACCAGTTGTCATCCCCCCAAAGTCAAATATAATGTCTTCAAAGGACAATGTATTAGAGCCGCAAGAATGGTTTCCGAGTTTTTAGACTTGGAAAAAGAATTAATACAAATCCAAAGGAACTTTTTACAACGAGGGTACCCTGAATGTATGATGGAAGAGATTGTATCATACATTTTAGATCAGTGGGGTACTAGGTATAAACCACTTTTGGGTTCAGGAGACATACAAATTGTTCCTAATTTGAACAACAATGGAGTGGGACCTAGTTATTCAAGGGCATGCATTATACCATACAACATTGGGACTGACAAAATCAAACAAATTATCTTTAAGTTTTGGTATTTGATAAGTAGTGACCAACATTTAGTTAACATATTGGGCACTAAACCCAAATTTGTATACAGGATGGGTAATAACATAAAAAAATTATTAGAGTATCATTCCGAAGATAGTATGAAATATGGTTGTCATACAGGTAGTAGAAAGTGTGGCTTTTGCAATTATTGTAAATTTATGTATTGTGATAAAAAAATCTTACTGAACAATGGACATAAAAGTTTGATTATATGTAAAAATGGAAATTGCAATACTAAACAAGTTATATACCTAGCGAAATGTGATACCTGTGAGGCATTTTATGTGGGGAGGACTGAACGTAGTCTAAAAAAGCGTATTTACAATCATTTATATAGCATTAGGGTGAAGGATTCAACTAACGCCTTGTATAGACATGTTCAATTATTTGGTATAGAACATACATTTAAATTTCTAATATTGGAAGAAATTATTAGCAGTCCTAGGGGAGGTGATGTTAAAGGATTGCTTGCATTCAGGGAGGCTTGGTGGCAATTGTATTTAGATGCCACCAGTCCACCTGGACTGAATGATAGTATATCTACTAAAAGTTTATTATTATAGCATAAATACCTGTATCTTGATTAATACTATGTGGCCTGAATAATTGTTTTTTTGGCCAATTGACATTATGGATTAAACTTGTTATTAAATTTATATTATTTTTGTAGGATCACTCAATAGTTAATTTTTATTTAATATATATTTTTAGTAATAGTTTTCTTATATATTATAATGTATACATACTGATTAATTTTTGGTTGATACATGATTTAACAGAACCTATTGTAAATATTACATTTTTGATATTTATATGACTTATTACATTAGTAATTTTACATAGGTTAGGTTGTTATGTCGATAGGTCGACAATGAATTTTCACATATTACATTTTTTATTATGACTATTAATTTATACTCATTTTTGTCTGTGTAATATTTTTATTAATAGTAATATCGTGCTTTTATAATCTTGACTTGACTACTTTTTAACTGTTTAGTAATAAGAGTGTTTTTAATTTCAATACATTCACGTTTTTGAGTGCAAAACAAGCAGGTTTTTAAAATATAAAATATATATATTATATATCACATTATTTATTATTGCATCTTATGTGCATTATATGTGTGTGTTATCTCTTTAAGGAAGGATACATTTTTTGGCGCCAACAAGTTTTTTTAAACGGGTAGATTGTTTTCATCTGCAGTTCTGAGGAAGACCAGTATTCTATGGTTGAAAGCTCTAAACTGCATTTGGCGTCCTGCTAGTTCTTTGGTGCTATGACAGACTAGTATATCGTGTTTTTTGTCTTTTTTTGTGGTGTATGTCTTGGCGTTATGTGGATTAAACTTTTGGATTAAAGACCTTATGTGGTGTCTACTGGAAGTGTTTCGCTCATTGGTGGTACCGAAGCTACATTTGTGGTTTGCACTATACATTTTTAAAGGATCCTGATATATAATTGATTGCAGTTAAGCAACGCTTTCCCCAGTGCAATAGAGTTGCCCATAGTTTAATAGCGCTTTACCCAGCGCAATAGAGGTGCCCAAAGTTTAAGAGCGCTTTAGACCCAGTGCAATAGAGTTGCCCAAAGTGTAAGAGCGCTTTACCCAGTGCAATAAAGTTGCCCAAAGTGTAAAAGCACTTTACCCAGCACAATAGAGGTGCCCATAGTGAAATAGCGCTTTAACCAGTGCAATGTGTTTGCGCAGACGTGCGCGCCATGCCAACCAGGGCACCGTAGGTCACCATGGAGCAACGTAGAGCAAAGTTGCTTAAATGCAGCCACACCCCCTAGCCTGTCTGGACAGTATGAAAATAAAATAAATGACAAGCTTCGAACCCAGGACTGTGTGCATCAGAATCAAAGTACAGAACCACTAAGCCATGACAACTTAGGAGAAACAGCCACTGTTAACATACATATACTTAGTAATGGTAGATTAACAATTACTAAGCAGGTCTGCAGTCAGCCGAGAATTTTCAAAAACAGCCAATCACAAAAAAGTGCGGGAAATGCGGCATATTTAAGCCCCATAGGCAGGAATACTCACGATAACTGATTGTAGCTCACATCTGCAGTTAGAATGGCTGTTGCTGGAGAGGGTACACGCTTCCCAGCGCAACGTTGGGGCATCGAGGAGTCAAAATACATGGTTTGGCTCCTTGTCCACCGTCATAGGTTCATACTAGGCTATCTGTCCTAGGGCATTTATAAGCCTAGCCAGAATGTGTTTGGCTTTCGCCACCCATTTTAAATTTATTTTGCTATGCCCTTTTTCGAGGTTAGTGAGTCAAGACTCCTGCAGGGCTAGTTCCAAGGGATGGAGTACAAGGCAGAGGCTTGGAATTGGTTAGCTCATGACCTCACCAGTGTCACAGGTGTTCCTCGGACTGGTGAGCAGGTCCGTCACCACCATGCAGACCTGAAGAGACAGAAGCAGGACCGCCTGAACCAATGGATACAGGAGGGCCGTGGGATGCAGGATGCCCCACAACTGAGTAGGTAGCCATGGAATGCAGTATGTAAGAATTGATAATTGATTCTGTATAACGGATAGGTATGTCTCAATATCCCTTTATTTACTTTACAGCTGCAGGTGAATCAGCAAGCCTATGCAGATAAGCTGCTAAGGCTGCGCCACCAGGCAGGTTAGTGATTATTCTGCATGTATTGTTATATAAAATAGGGGAGAGAGCATGAAATAAAGTGGTGTAGTCCAATAATACAGCCATAAAATGGCCTGAATAAGTCCTCTGCATGTACTGTCAGATAAAAAAGTCAGAGAGCTAGAAAAAGAGTGTAGTAACCCATTAGGAAAGGTAACATATGTCCGGAATAATATCTCTGCAGGTACTGTCATATAAAATAAGTGAGTGAGCCTGAAAAAAAGTGTTCTAACCTATTAATAAAGGTATAATATGTCTTGAATATGTCTTCCATATGCACCGTTATAACAAATAAAGGAGTGAGCCTGTGGAAAAGTGTGTAATGTCATTAATAAAGGTCTAAAACCCAGAGTGTGTCTGTGTCACTTAGTTTGAAATGTTGTTGTACCCTTGCATTATACAAATAGTACTGCTTTAAAAAGTGCTGGCAACCCAGAGTTGTGCAGTCCCATATAAAGTGGGTGATGGAAGTGCTAGTAGCTGTGAAGCATATATACAGTCCTCAACAGTCAGTTAGTGGCTGGCATGCATAAGTAAATCTGGCACACGAGTAGCATGTTAATTTGTTCCCCAGAAATGTGAGTGTGTGTCAAGAAATGCAGTGTTCTGTACAAATAGAAGTGAAAATGTCATGTGAAAACATCCAGATATGTAGATAAAGAAATATAAATTCAATCAAGGAATATGTAGCAGTAACATCTGCATCTTGGACAGTTAGCATGTCAGATATAGGTCAGGCATATATTGAACTAGCCAAACCCATTACACAACCTAATGCATGGCGGCAAGTGTAATAATACATGTAATGGATATACACTTGCAGTCACTAGGAATGTAGTGTAGACTAAAAGTAATTATAAGATGTTAATCGAGGTTTTTTTCTACACCCTACTGTATGTACATAAACCATGCAATTCCACACCTCAATGGGTATGTGTAATCTTAAATATTTGTTGGGACATATGTCCTATTGTTCTATAAATATTTGCATTCACGTTGATGCATGTGCCCTGTTCAAAGACCACAATCATGGTGGCCTGTTGCTACCAAACATCCCTGCATACTGTTGGAATATCCACTGTCGTTCAATATATGCATGTGTTATGCTTGCTGTTCAACTGTTGGAACCTTGGTGTGTTGGGTTAATGGGAATATTACTGCATGCTGTTACAACTAATCTCTAATGCTGTTGTTTATGTTGTAATTAAACACACCTAATCACAGAACGTATGGGAAGGCCGGTCCCAGCCTGGGCTCCCCTCCTCCGTTGGTCCTGTGCCACCTTCGGGTGGAAGCACTGCAGGGGATGGGGCTCATCCCCCCATGCAAGCATGGGCGGAGAAGGGCCACCTGTCATCCTTCGAAGGGTCCGGGCTGTGGTGCGTAGGGAGATCCAGTGTTCAGTCGCTGATCCCCTACGCCAGCTCGAGGCGAGAGTGACACATCTCACGGGTGAGCCTGCCTGTCCTACGCAGCCCCCAGCACAGCCACCCTCGGGGCTGTGAAAGTACAGTGGTGACTGCCCATGGGTGGGGATCTCAGTTCCACTGTTACCATCTGTGGGCTCATGGGCTTGCGATTTCCAAACATCTGACCCCGTCAATTGTGTTCACCCACCCCATGTGTCACACACTGCACCTGTATGCGTCTTGTCTGTCTTGTCTGTTTACCTCCCCAACCTACCTCCCCGAACATACCTACTTCCTCTACCTCACTTTCCACTCTCACATGAAAAAAAAAAAGGGCAATCTGTACCCACAAAAAAATTACGCCCCATACATAGATGCCCATTTCGCACACATGCCCATTGGACATGTAAACTGATAATTATTATTGGCAGTACAACATACTTTGTTGTCGTCACCCCTCTCCCAGGGGTGGATGGTTTCAAATTTCACTCCAAATTTATTGCATATGCACAGCTGTTGCTGGTAAAGAAATGGGCAGCTATGGACCTTCCCTACACCCATCCTGCACATCCCAAGCTTGTTTACCTACTGTCTGTCCCTCTTTGTGCCCCCTTTTTCACCACTTTCCTATCTTCCCATTTTCTTTTCTTTAAAAGAAATTAGCGTGGGGGTTAGCGGGAGTAAGCACTTTTAAGCAGTAGTAAGCAGGTTTAAGTGAGTGTGCGCATGTGTGCGCTTAGCTAAGCGTCACGCAAACCCACGCAAACCTGCTTACAACTGCTTAAAAGTGCCTTAATCACTCTATGGAAGGGCCCTTGTTCTGCTCAGCAGCAAAAGAAAAGACCTCTGCCAGTCTCGAACCCCAGACCATTGACACAATAGACTGCATGAATTACCACTAAGACACAGCAGATATACAAATAACTTGGTGCTGAAATAAATATATCATGCATTACAATGAGGGAATGCAAATGGAAATTAGGAATGGTATAGCACAAATCCTGCTCTGTGGGACTTTACCAGCAGTTGTTGTGGAATTGCATGACATGACTGTGAAAAGAGAACCAGCCATCCAAGCAGGGAATAATGTTACACTAGCACCTTACAAACACCACATAGTATCAGACCAGGATAAATACTGGCAAAGTTGAATAGGGCAGAGGACAGACACCCCAACTGTGACTGTTTTACAGGGATGTCCCTGATTTGTTAGCTGTGCCCCACTGAATCACTCTGGAAAGTGCTAACTTTAGGCAGACAAGTGTGGAATCACATGTAATGAATAATGTCAATAGGTGAGAGTAGACACTGCTTGCACATCAGAAAAGGTGTAGGTATACATATGCTCTGATTCCCAAGAAAGTCTCAACTGCAATATGTCTGTAATAAATTGCAGGTATATCTAACGTATATGTACCTTTCACTGAGGCCGTTCAAATATATACCTGAGAGTATCTGTGGCCTGGCAGAGGCAGAAACACACAGGCATATCAGCATTACTGCTGTTACACACTCTGCAAATAGCTTTGGAAGGAGTTCCACAAGCATGCCCTTATGTAGGAGTACAACACAGAAATATCACAGGATGTAGCCATGTACTGCTAGCAACCAACTGTGACAATGCCAATGTGCCAGTGCGGAAAAGACTGGTGTGGTGCATAGACAAAGTATAATAGGCTAACCTCTAGCTACCATCTGGATATGTCCACAGGTGGAAGCTATGCTGACAGACTACTTGCCTTGATAGACTAACAGGCACACAGCAACCCTGTACGTTCAGCAAGATAAACCTCACATGATAATAAAAAATGCTCTTTGCAGTTCTGCACCCCTACCCAAAGGTACAACACACCTGTGTATTCAGGCAAAAACCAGGGTGTAGGTAGGCATAATCAGTACTGAAATATCTCCCGTTGTGTTGAGCAGCCTGTGCTAATGTCAACACAAACAAACCACAAACTGTTCAAAAGTGAGTAACGTAATAATTACAGTATAGCAGTTCACAAACACTGCATGTGCCACAGGAATACAGTGCACTAACCACATTTGTATGGCAGTTAAATGTCTAATTCAGAAAGAAAGTACATACTCCCATGTATCCTGTGTTAGCATTTGGAGGGATGAGTACATGTCTACACTGAGAAGTGTGTACTGGAAGCAGCAACATTCAGGTTTGAGTACAACATGCATATCACTGGCTACAACCCTAGCTTCAGATAAGAGACATATACCAACCTTCTGACTGACACAACGGTGCCCAGAGCAAACAAGCATGGGCCCCACCTTGAAAAGCTGAAAGGGCAACGCCTACCTAACCTAGCATTTTATAGCAGTGGGCTGCAATCACAGTGAGTAATGTAATCACCACACAACAGGCTGCATGCAATTACTGAATGGTGGGCAGCAATTGGTGCAGAGGCTGTCACATACACAAGTGCAGATACCTAGAAAAGCAGGCTGTACCTGTTGTTCACACATGCAATAATATCATTGCAGGTATAGGGAGATAGAGAGCGAGAGAGAGAGAGACACAGACAGAGACACAGACAACAGAGAGAGAAACAGATACAGAAACAGAAACAGAGGGAGAAAACTCAAAACAAACAACCAATAAAAAAAAACCTACAAAACTGTAACAGACAGAACAGGGAAATACAAAGGTAAGGTATGTAACTCATATGTATGTGTTGGCATGTAGTAGATGTTCCTGAAGAGTACTCTACACACTGCAAATCATCCATGTGTGGCAGCAGTACGTATCTATCTGTATCTGCACATGTGCATAGGGCAAGGGACATACTGCAACTGTTAGTGAAGGGTGGACAGATATCTGTCGTTGAAGGTTGTTATGTGCATATATCTATGTAGGTCATAGTGTGTGGCATAAAAAACAGCATGCAGTGCTGATATATGTCATGTGCTGGTTAAACGCTGTGGGACTGATTTGTCAGATCTGCTGTGTTACAGCAAGTGAGGCCTGCTAAAGCTACATGGGCAGAGGACACCCACATGCATTCTGCACAACACTGTGCAATATAATCACATAACTGTACATCCCACAACTGTCGCATAACTGATATCCCCACCATGAAAGGTGGACTGTACATGTGCCTATATGTACATCTATGTGTACAGCACTGGAAGTGTACATGTATGTGTATAGATATGTATGTATATATATATATATATATATATATATATATATATATATATATATATATATACATATACATATATATTTATAGATATATATATATATATATATATATATATATATATATATATATATATATATATATATATATATATAGAGAGAGAGAGACATGGGGCCATATGTACTGCAACAGGTGTGTGGTGACCAAGGCATGGACTGTAGACAAGTGTTGATACTGCAGTGCCATTCCTCCTTTCCAAAACACTGTACCCATTAACTACCACATAGGTAGAGATCTACCAACACCGAAGGTGTGATAAGGGAACATGGGACACAGGTGGACACTAGCCACCTCTTTGATAAATACAGTGCCACACTAGACCTGTAATCTGTCTGTGTGGTATGTGTCATGACAACAGGTGTGTCATCTAGGGAAATATAGGTCAGTGTTCCCCTCTACTCATCACAATGCCCTGTGTGGTATGTACCTCACATGACAATTACAGCAGGTGGAAAGGCCACAGACATACCTCACAAAGGGTAATACTGGCCGCAAACAGATGCCCTATGCAGACTGACTCACGAAACCACATCTAGACTGTATTGCATACCAGCCACACAGAGGTGACCTCTGCCGGACATACAGACGTATGTCACACCCATAGCTGGGTGACAACCACCATGGCAACATATCACAATCCCTCCTGGATACACGCTCTAGGGCCCTAAACCTCGTCAGCTCACTAAACAGCACATGCTGGAGGGATAGGTTCCTATCTCAGAGATATGCCATACACTGGAATAGACCACCTTGCAATAGCAAACAAGGCTCCTCATTAGCAGTTGTCATAAATACCCCTGATGATTGTTTGGGAGATTGGTAATACACCCCAGGAACCCCCTCTGTGGTTCTGGTTAGCAGGGCCAAGTGAAATCAAAGTACATGTGTGTCAAAAGCCAGGGTAGCATATGGCTAGGCTGCTGTAGGCCCTAGGGCCAATAGCATATTACCTACCTATGACACTATGCACTCACATATGTACTCAATGCAATACCTGCTATGTGAGGTTGAATAAGTGCAACGCTGAACGTGTGCAAGGTCTGTAAAGGTGTGATAGGTTAGTGTGAAGTTGTATCTGACATGGTAGTGTCTATCCTAGCTGTGACACCAGCAAAAGATGTGTATTGTACTGTTAGGCAGACATAGTAGTATGGCATACGATGTGACGTAGTTCCTTGTTGACGACCGTGGTGTCTTATTGTAGGCTAAAGCAATACATGTATGCTTAGTGAATGGTACTGCTGGTAAATCCAACTCCCATATGAACTGTAGTACTACCTGAAGCTGTAGGCCTAAACAGCACAGTATGGTGTGTGTTCACATTGCTTGGAAACACTGCCTTGTGTGTTTCCTGTAGTCTGCACAGAGGACAAAACTCAGGCATAAGGGTTTGTAAGTAGTGGCACACAGTACTGTATGGTACACAGGTAATGCTCATCTGTGTTGGCATACAGTGGTGCGTTGTATGTTTGTCTGATGTGTGTGTAATTATGCCTGTACCATGGCTGCAATCATATGTGTGTTACAGGGTATACGTGTGTATCCAGCAACATATATACTCTGTTACAGCAGTATGCCACCTATAGTTACAACTGTACACATATGTTAGGCAGGGCTATGGCATCAATGACTAGGGTGGTTGACTGGTACTACTGTAACTGTACTTTACATTCATTGCAATGGATTACATCTCTGTTCGTGCATTGGCGTGATATATACCCCTGTGTCGAGGTTGTGCATCATGTCACAAACAGTGTGCCGGGTACTGTTGTATAGTGGTGTGATATATAGAGTGTGCCAGGCACTGTTAGTCAGTTGTGGCCTGAGAACCAATAAGTGGTATTGAATGTGTGTAACCTCTGACAGACAAATGGATGGTATATATGTCAGTAAAGTGATATCTTTGGTTAAAGGTTTAAAGTGTGCCACAGGACTCGCTCACACATATTGTTCATATCTTTTTCAGCCAGATGGCCCACCAACTCAACCTGTCATACACAGCAGCGGAGGAAGATGAGATTGTGCAAAGCCTGGTGCAGTAGTACACAATGCTGTTTTCCCGAAGCAGCCATCACCAGCAAGAGCAGACTGCACTGTAGCAGGATCTTGTTCGTCGGGTAAATGACATTGGCATGCATAACCGGACATATGAGCAGGCACGCCATCACTGCAGTGATTTAATTAGACATGTTCGGTGGTATGTGTTTAATATCCAAAGACAACAGCTTGCCACAGGTGGTGGGGTGGCCATTCATCCCCCCTCACCAGAGTAGAGGAGCTGCTCCTAAGCATGGTGGCTCCTGGACTGGACAACAGCAGCAACAACCTCTGACATGTGTTGTCATGGAGGCCAGAGCCACCCAGCATGTTCACATGGAGCGAGCAGGTAACATGCCCTATCTGTAGACTACAGTTAACTGTATTGTTAGATTATGTCTATGTGAGATGTGTACTGTGTGTTTAGCAGTTGTGCTTCCTAGTGTTGTGCAATACTGATATTTGGAATATTATCTCTACACCTGTGACTATTGACTGTTGTTCTACTGTAGTTTAGCATACCCACTGTAGCAATGCCACAGTTGTGGCCACTGATGAACTCTCTCATATTCTCATAGGTCCCTCTGGTGTGACAGCAGGGCAGACGATCCATGCTGGTGAGTGTGGTATAACTGCAGTTTTGGTAATGAAATGTGCATGTCATAGGTGAGGTGTAGGCCATGTACACGTAACACACCTACGCATAATGCATGCCGTGCATGTTTGCTGTAAGACATTGCACAGCTCAGTAATGTCAGTAGCTGCCTCAATGACATACAATACATAGAGCATCAGACACAGTTGTGGCAACACCGTACTGCACATTGGATAGGCATAGTTGCTAGAGCTGTACACAACATAACACATTTATCATACGCAGTACACAGAAACATGCTACATATGGCGTTACCACACACCCGCTGTAAGGTCACACTTCAGTATCCCACATGTCATCCACACACATATGATGTACCTCAGGGGTAGTGTTAGGCAATGCTCCCTATTCAGAACCTAACACACCCATGTACAAAGTGGCTGTGTAATTGTGAACGTAGCCACGGCACTGCAGTTCAGGTACAGCATGCTAGGTGGTGGTCTGTCACACATTAGTAGCCGTGAGTGACCACAAGATGCATGATGGTGATGGCACATGGTACTACACCCCATCTAGTTACAGTGACCACAGTACTACACATAGCAGTCATTGCTTTGCACCTCAGTGTTGTGTGTGTGCAAACATATGCACCTATACACAATATGCATAGCATGTTGTGTGTGTGCTTACATATGCCAGTATACACAATATGCACAGCAGTCGCCATCTGTACAAAGTGTCACATATATGTCCTGGAATGCTATTGGGTGTATAGGTCGCATGACACACATTGGGTATGTGTGGTGTTTAATGTTGCAGTCGTGTAGCATGCCATGTCATGGCTGGCACCGACTCACCATAACTACTGTACAAGTGCCATGTTGAGCATTGGGATTCCTTCACATCTACATGCACCACAAATTCCGTGTGTGTACATAGCATGCATGTGCTACACCTGTGCCCACTATTATCTGCTATGGACACAGACACTGTGATCACACATGGCAATCTATGTGTCACACAGATAACACATGCAGCCATGGTATGTATACCTGTGAGTGATGGTGCACAGGACATTGCAGAGCTGATAATACATGCACAGCAATGTTGTGTCCATGTACACATTGTGTTCCAGGGTGTAGCCAATCACTGAACAACTACACACATGCATCAAAGCCATGTATAATGTCATTAAATAGGGCCATCTACACTTGCACTGCATGGTCTTGAGTAACACATATTCTGCATGCTGACACATGTGAGGTGACTGTTTGACTTGTGATACTGTCACCCACCTTCACCCACTATTGAGTATGTGTTGGATTGCTGGTGTGTGTGTGTGTGTATGTGCTGTAGTGAGGAGTGTATTTGTGTGCATGTGTGCATGTGTGTATGTGTGCATGTGTGCATGTGTTCATGTGTGCATGTGTTCATGTGTTCATGTGTGCATGTGTGCTAACATCATGTACAGATTGTAAAGTGTGTTTCCTGTCTTCCTCTCACAGGTGCTGAGTTTGGGGTGGCTGAAAGCAGCAGGGAGCCTGAAGTCACTGCCACTAATAGTGGAGATGATGAGACATGTATTCTGGCACAGGAAGGTTTGACAAGGTCTGTCATTGGTCCACCAATCGACAGTACACAGCGTTCAACCCCATCTATGCGCACACTCATACTGCCAATACATCCCTCATCACCAATGGCCTTAGCCGACGGACAGCATACAGTTGGCATTGACCAGGAGAGTGTGGTACCCATGGCACTTGCATCCCCTCACAGTAGCCATAGCCAGATTCCTGGAATGGTACTACATAGGCGGATGTCCAGGGGTTCTCGGGAGAGCACCACTGGTCATATTGCCCCTGGCAGACATGCCCCCAGAGGTATTACAACCTGCAGTATGTTCCGGGCTGTAATGCAGGCACAGGCACGTATGGAACGGTACACCAGACAGGGACTAAGGGCGCAGAGGGTCCATTACACTGCTATCAATGACAGCATCCATGACCTTGCCGGTGCCATCCAGAATTACACCAAGGTCATTGATAGACGCTGGGGGGAGACATTAGATGCCCTCCACAATGTGTCTTCCATGAGCCAGGACCATGTGGGACAGTTGAGACATTGACGCGGACGCATGCCAGCAACAGCAACAGCTGGTAGTCATCGCGGACGGCACACAGATCAAAGCCGCTCCCGTAGTGGCAGTACCAGCCCCAGCAATGCTGGGGCTGGCCTGTCTATTGACCATCCTAGTAGACCACATGCACGTGGCTCTGGCCAGTCCCAGCAGGGACATGGGTCCAGTCATCATACCTCTGCCTCTGATGATAGTACCCAGTCAAGGTTGGTACCCGATACTGCCCGTAGTTCCACTGCCAGGCACAGGTACCGTGTCCGTGCCCAGAGACAGTGATCTGTACAGCCTAGCAGGTACAGTCTGTGGCTGTCCCACAACCTCCCGTATATGGCAGCCACATGGTAAAGCTGTATGCATGCAGACACACACACATTAACCAAACAACTAGGGCTCACGCATACACACACACATTACATCAACATTGGCCCATGCTGTACTGTTGTCCCTCACACACACACACGAACACACACACACACACACACACACACACACACAGGCATGTTGATTGGATGGGTCAATGTCGGGCTCTGGCATACCAACAACACACCCTGTGCATATGATGACACCTGTGCCACCTCCTGTCATCTGTAACATTGATGGAGGAACAGGCTAACATGTTTCTGATGTACAGGGTAACATTATAGCAGTGTAGCAATATTAGCAAGTTGTCAACAGGAAAGTGTAATGATATCCTTGTAGGTATATCTGAGAAGGCATTATGCATCACAGCTCTGATTGTCAATGTAGCATTGTTTACACTAGTGTTAGGTCTGAGTATGTATTGTCCACCCATGTGCCACTTGGCTGAAGTGTACAGTGTTGCCAGAATGTGTTAGTGAGTGGACAGTGCTTGTGTGGTGTGTGCATTACAGATTAGCAGGTGTACATCTGTGAACATGGTGGGTGCGTACTGTCTGCATGTACATGCATAGTGGATGCATGGGATGTGTGACACACCCTGTTGTACACATTGTTAACATTTCATAGTATCTTTCGATGGCCAGTATGCATTCTACTACAGATATGTACTAACATGGGTACACATGTGTGTATGACATGGGTTGACACTATGCTGTGGGTGATACTGTTAATACCTGTCAATGATTTGCAGTCCGGTAGTATACACAACCTCAATGGCATGACTATAACCTATCATTAGATGATGTCCTGACAAATGACACACAGTTGTAGGGAACTCAGTAACAGTTGGATCATTCCAGTACTATACTATAACAGTAACCAGTGGTATTGACCGCCACCCGCTCCTGGGACCACACCTGTTTGGCATATAGCCCTCTTAGGTACATGCAAACACACTAGAGATATGTCCCTCCACATCTGGAAATGCATGCATTGGCCTACAATGCATTCCCTGGATGGGATGCATATCCTACACAAGGGTATCATACAGACAGATACCTGTTGTCCAATACATGCTGTATAGCAGTAAGCCAACTATGGCATAGTCATCCACATTTACTATACGTACTATCCAGACAGTACCACATAGGTGGTAGCCCTCAACATGTATGTTGGGTACCAATGTGTACATACAGCCACATGTTATGTCATCTGTCCCTTGGTATCCACATATCCATAGGTATTGTGGAGTTCCTCTGTGTGTCATATAAGACATTAGGGGCCTGAATGTATATCCACAGGGCTGTTGTACACCTATAATGACTGTCCATTATTGCCAGTCATTGTGTATGAACATGCCTGACATATACCCCAGGCATGTACCCTCACTCACAGTACTCTGTAGTAACTGTCATGGGTGTGTGTGGCACAGATTACCTTGGACACAGATCACTACAGTGGCCAGGCTTGTCATATACATACATATGTGACCTACGATCTGAGAAGCAGCAGCACAGTCTGTCAAAGGAAACAAATGTATTCATGTAGTATGCAGGATTCACACCTATGTACTGATTGAGGTCACATGTACACATATTTATTTGCCACGCAGATACCTGATGTGTGCAATGCACATACTGTTTTAATCATGATATGTCATACCATAGTAAAAGCAAAACCCACACTGCATTGACCAACTGTGTCACAAACACACTCAGCAATTGCAGGATTCAGACCCCTACCTAACTATGTTATGATACCACAAAGATACGCATTAACATGGCGCGCTATATGCTTTGCTGGGTGGTTTCTCTTCTCCTGCTATTTTGTAGGATGCTGACATCATCAGACTTTCCAAAGAGGAATGCACCTCTTTTAATGTGTTTTCCCAGTCTCCAAAAAGGGCACTCCTCTCAAAGGAAATCACACACATACACACACCCCCACACACAAACACACACTGTCAGCGTTTGCAGGATTCAAACCCCTACCTAACTATGTTATGATACTAGAGAGATATGCATTAACACGGCGTGCTATATGCTTTGCTGGGTGGTTTCTCTTCTCTTGTTATTTTGTAGGATGCTGACATCATCAGACTGTCCAAAGAGGAATGTACCTCTTTTAATGTGTTTTCCCAGTCTCCAAAAAGGGCACTCCTCTCATAGGAAATCACACACATACACACCCAAACACAAACTGTCAGCATTTGCAGAATTCAAATCCCTACCTAACTATGTTATGATACTAGAGAGATACGCATTAACACGGCGCACTATATGCTTTACTGGGTGGTTTAGATTCTCCTGCTATATTTGTAGGATGCTGACATCATCAGACTGGACATGGTAATGTGTGTACACTTTGTTTTATGCAATCCCAGGAATGAGCCATGTGGGTCGGCAGGTGTCAACAGCTTGAACAGGACCCCATAATTCTTACCTTGTGTGATCTATATGTGGACACATTGACATTCCTTCATATGTCAACACATATTTATGCACAGATTGTTGGTTTTGTGGATACGACATGTGTCTGGGATGTTGATAAAGGGCTATTCAAAGTCTATGTGGGACATGTGTAGCTCTGTTCAGTGATGTATGTCCTGGGTGGCTGCCTTGCAAACAGTCTAGCATGTTTGGGAACCATGATCTGCATATGAACATGCCACAGTTGGTAGGGTTGTGTGTTTGTCAGCTTCCAATAGCTCTGTTTATGACTTCAACCATGATGGACTCTGTGGCCTTGCAGATCAGACTTCATAGGCTTACTGGACTATACTTCCCATGGTGTGTTGTGCACCAACACTTGTGGGGAGTGCCATATGTTGCTGTAACACATTCAACGGTTCCAGAACCTGTGGAGCGGGTGAGGCTCAACAGACTGTTCAGGTGCAGGGTCTGTTTGTTCTGTAGTTCATGCATGACACATATTGGGAAACAATGTAATCCAATTGCTGCCATGCTTTTGGCTTTGGGGGGAGCTGTTCAGCCATTCTACATGTGATATCTCCTGGTATGATGACTGGGACTATCGTCAGTGGGTGGTGGGTATGTCTATATGGGCCTGTCTGACAGGATGTCGGCATTGTCAGTCAGGTACAGTTAGCCCTGACTCAGGACATATATGACTGTACCATTGCTATTTATGACATAGCTGAAGGAGGTGTCATGATTCAGTCTGGAATCCTTCTCAGCTACTCTTTACAAAACACCAACAAACCTGAGCACTAATCCCTGTTATACTCTTTTACACACTTAATACCCTACTATCCTTTGTGATCAGGCTACGGAGTATGTCATCATAATATCCTGGCATGTCCAGGGGTCAGTTTCGTGTGTACTCTCCAGTCCAGGTAGTGAATATTGTGGTTTTGACACAATGTCACATCTGCCTCATGTACACAGACTACCCTCTCCTCCTCCCAACAAACTCAGATATATGTGAGAGATGCAACAATATTGACATACAGGAGGCTGAGCTCTCTCAACCCATGACTGGCATAGTCTATCAGGTGGTGAAGGTAACCACACATACCACATATCAGTCTCACATAAACCTATAGCGACAGCAATCAAACCACATTATCACACATAAACATACTCGGAGGCTCTACATAAACTCTGCCTAAACAGCAGAGACCTCCAAAGCAGACACACAAACTGCTATGCCACTACAATACCCACATATCACATAGTTCACAATGTCAGTGTGCCACACAGTCACTGCCCTTCGGGCTAAACAACACACCTAATACACTTGTAATAGGTGACAATTATTGTCAGACACACTGACATCCCACTTACCAGGCCAAACAAGGGAATAGTCACTTTGAGCTGTCTCTCGGGTGCCAGGATCCGCAACATAACACATGCACTCAGGTCACTCCAAAGCAAGTACAGGACTGGCTCCATCATTGTCCATGCTGGTGCGTACACCCTCAGACGTTCCTCCCTGGACCACATGACATGATACATAGAGGAACTCTCTGATCATGTAGCCCAGGCCAGTATGACCCTGACCTTGTCTAGCATCTTACACTCACCAAGTATGATGTCACAGTATACCAACAAACTGATCACGTTTAACAGTTGGCTAACATATTGGTGTCATTCACAGGGGATACAGTGTCTGTCAGCCTGGGGTGACATGCTCGACATGCCACGTAGCTTCCCTATGGACAGCTTGCACCCGTCACCCTTGGACTTTCGAATAGTGGCTAAGGCACTAGCTACCACCATATTGCCTTTTTTAAGCGGGGCTCAAAAGACAAACCCACCTCCATAGACATTACAGAGTACATGACACTGAGGGTAATGCTGCTCAATACCAGATGTGTTACCCTCAAATTGCGACCACTCAGGTATCTCCTCAGTATGGACAACAGTGATATCTGTGCACTAACAGACACCTGGTTCAGGCTCCCAAATGCACACCAGCACTACCAGGTTATATTTCATACCATGCTTTCTGACCACAAAACTCGGAATGGCCAACACAACTAGGGGGAGTATCCATATACATCACAGATACACATACCTCCGGGTTGGTAGCACTGCACAAAGCATCACAGACCATACATATGCACCTAACATTGTGCAAATCTACCTTTTGGTTTGTTGCCTGCTACAGACCACCCTACCAAACTCAGGAACCACACTCGGCTTTCCTGGGAACACTAGACAATATGAAGGTCTCCCCAAACACCATTATATTGGGTGGCTTCAAATACCCACACATTGACTGGGGATAGTACTCAGGCCCCAGCACCCTCACCCAACAGTTGCTACTATTTGTAAACTCATATGCTATGGCACAACCGGTCACCACACCCACAAGAGGGGACAACATATTGGACATGATCATCATCAACATGGGGACTCTATGTTCCACACCTGAGATATACCCCTCATTGGTAAGGTCAGAACATACATTTATCACACTGAACATCCATATCCCATCCCCACACCCATCCTGGGTAATCTTGGTGAACTTCTCAAAAGCAAATGTCACACTTCTCCAAACCAAGGTGGTATCCTTCAGAGACCCTGGGACAGTGGTAAGTATGGCTCAGACTGCTGAATCCTTTACATACACATTCTATGGACACCTAGTGGACTGCATGGATTGTGCTATCCCAAATAACAACTGGACTCACTCCTCCAATGGCAGGGGACCTGTCTGGTAGACCCCGGCCATTAATAAGCTATACAACAAAAGGAGGAAGCTACTACATGATAGAGCACAATCTCAGACAGGGAAGGCATCTGTGATCTGTACTAGCAGACAGCTTTATGTCAGGCCCGCTTCTAACGGACAGTTGCACCAGACACGTAGGACACTCACAAGGCCTTCTTCAGTTAATTCAGGTACCTGGGTGGACACTCACTGATATGCTGTGAGTTACTGCATACTGACTAAACATACCCTGAACCCACAGACATTGCCAACATCCTGGCAAACAGGTTCAGTGCAGATGCCTCACCCCCATCCCCCCTAAAGAGCTACTGTCCATCCCAACAGAGTGTAACCTCCCTGACATCACAAATAAACAGGTGAGTGCTGCCCTCCCCACAGCGGACAACACAGCATCAATAGGGCCAGGCGGTGTCCCGGCCTGCGTCTTACATGGGCTTCATGACAGACGTAACCCTCACATTACGTCACTGTTCAGTATCAGAGTTACTGCAGGATATGTACCCAAGGAATGGCTTACAGCGACAGTGGTCCCGCTCCACAGAGTTGCTGCCACAATGGACCACAGACAATATTGGCCTATAAGGCTAACTAGCCTGTTCTGCAAAGCTATGGAGCGTATTGTAATGGGACTCATGCACATAGACATCAGGAACCTACAGACATTGGGTCCTACACATTTCAGCATTGTTGTGGGCAGATCTTGCCTCTTGGACCTGTTTGTATTCTTTAAACAGTTACCAGGTCCATCGTTGTAGGGACGGTTGTCCACACAGCCTGCCTGGACCTTGCACAACCCTTCGACACAATACCCCACTCAGCCATTATGCATAGGCTCACCGGCATTGATATCGACATATATCTCACACGATGGATTGCTACCTGGATCAGGGATAGCACCCACATGCTCAGTATTGCAGGTGCCATGTCTGACTATACACCAGTTACACATGGCATCACACAAGGCTCAGTCCTGGGACCTCTCTTGTTCAGTAAATATTTGTGTGACGTACAGGCTAACACAGGAGGAATATGGCTGACCATGTTCGCAGATGACTGAAAAGTGGGTGCCATAATCAACTCTCCAGCTGGCACATGCATACTGAAACAGGGTCTCACAGAGATAGGATGACTGGTGCCTGAGCCATGGCCTACAGCTAAATGTCATTAGTTGCATAGTCATCCCCTTTGGGAATAACAACATGCCCACACATTACCACATAGGTAGTAATCCATTACATACGGTAGTAGTTGTTAGGGGTTTGTGGACACGACTTGTTCGTACTCTCGCCTTTGACAATCATGTTGCCAAAGTGGTTGGACAGAACTTCTATATAGCCCACCTTATCCCATATGGTTTCACATGTCGATCAAGTGAGGTCATTGTGCCCCTATACTCATCATGACCATGCTTGGTTACAATGCCACATTTGGGATGTACCTTACCCAACACCTGCAGCAACTGTAATGACCACAAATGTTCCTCACCAAGCAGAAGTAGGGACTCACATGGATGCCCTGCACAGTTCAGATACAGTAACTCCAGCTCTACTCAGTCACTTACCACCTACTTGGATGTGTTGTGTGCCTGTAGTTTAAGGAAATATCTGACCCAGATTTAATGGACATGCTCCACCTCAGGATATCCGACTCCCTTGGAGCTACACACTCCAGGGACATATACCTCAGCACAGATGTTAATAGGACATGCTGGAGGGACAGATTCTTATCCCAGAGGCTCCACTCACTCTGGATTGTAATCCCGGTTTCGCATGGGCAGAGCCACCCACTGACCACCTACAGGAGACATCTTGACAAGTGGATGGGTGATCGTATGTTTACCCATGGGATATCTTCTGGGTCCCTGCTAGACAGAGGCACAATACACTAAACATAAATGGGCTATCTTGTGTGACCTACTATTCACAGGCACAGTGTTCTACTTTGACAGGGTTGCGAAAGCCAAACACACTCTGGCTAGGCTTGTACATGCCCTAGGGCGGATAGCCTAGTATCAACCTCTGAACCTATGATAATGTTCAGGATGCACAATGTTTATTGCTGATACTGTTTGCAGGTTTTATCATCTTTACTTTCCCACTTTCTATGAACAACTTAGGTATCTGCAGAACATATTTGATTATGACAGGGTTCCACTATATTATATATGTCTCTGTTGTCATATAACTGTGTGCACAGGGCAGATTGCTGGATAGTGAGAGGTTCCTGGGTTAACACATGCAACTGCCTGATATGTGGCCCACTGCTGTACTCCGACATGGCCTAAGTGTGTGAGCATGCCCAGTTCAGACTGTCAGTGTTCTGTTGCCTGACATTTGTCTCATTTATTCAAGTGTGTGAGCATGCCCAGTGTGACCTTTCAGTATGTTGCTGTCTGAGGTCCACTACATTTGTTGATGCATGTGTACATGTCCAATATTAACATTTCTACTGTGTGTGTTGAAAGTCAGGTTCTATTCTTACTGCGGGACTCACCTTTGTGTCATAACTCGACAGGGATTATGCTGTGCCTGCAGGGTTTCCATGGAATACTTTGCATAGACTTATCAACATTTCTTCATACAGGCTGACCACTGCAATACTGTCATGATGTAGTGGTTCAGTACAATGACTATAGTGCACAGTATCCTGGGTTTGAGGCCCATCACTGCTTTATATTTTCATATTGAGCAGACCAGACTGCTTAAGGGCCAGTAGAGCAAATATGAGCATGTTGGCTTTTGTTCAGCTATGACCTACTTAGGTTCATAGGTTCATACTAGGCTATCTGTCCTAAGGCATTTACAAGCCTAGCCAGAGTGTGTTTAGCTTTCGCCACCCTCTGAACTGATTTTACTGTGCCCTTTTTAAGGTTAGTTTACTGTGCCTCTGTCTAGTAGTGACACCGAAGTAATCCCCGGGGTAAACCTACGATCTCCCATTCACTCGTCAAGATTCCTCTTGAAGAGAGTCAGTGGGGGGCTCTGCCTAACATGGACTGGGATTCTATTCCAGAGCAAAGGGAGCCTCTGGGTTATGAATCTGTCCCTCCAGCATGTCCTATTTATTTCTGTGCTGAGGTTCAAGTCCCTCGAGCGCTTAGCTCTAATAGATTTGTATTTTCTGAGGTGGAGCATGCTCATTAATTCCGGGTTGGACATGGCTTTATACATCAGGCATAGATCACCTCTAAGTAGGCGGTATGCAACTGAGTAGAGCTGGAGTTTCTTTAACCGAGCAGCATATGGCATCTGTTTGAGTCCCATGATCCTCTTTGTGAGGTACTTTTGGGGTCTTTCTAGTTGCTGCAGGTGTCGGGTAAGGTACATCCCAAATGGGGCATTGTATTCAATTATGGGCCTGATAGGGGATGAATAAAGAGGCACAATGGCCTCCCTCGATCTAGATGTGAATCCTTTCATGATAAGGTGGGCTACATAGGTCTTTCTAACCACTTTGGCAATGTGGTTGTCAAAGGGGAAATTACTGTCAACTTAGGTCCCCAGGTCAGTAATTACTTCTTCCATACTTAATGGATTCCCACCTATGTGGTAATTTGTGGGCACTTTGTTTTTGCCAAAGGGTATGACTATACACTTTTTAGCGTTTAGCTTTAGGCCATGGCTCTGGCACCAGTTATCCATCTCTATGAGACCCTTCTGGAGGATGCTTGTGTCAGCTGGAGAGTCAATTATGGCACCCAGTTTGCAGTCATCTGTGAACTTGGTCAGCCACAGTCCTCCCGTGTTAGCCTAAACCTCCGAAAAATATATGCCGAACAAGAGAGGTCCCAGGAAGGAGCCTTGTGGGATGCCACTTGTAACTGGTTTAGAGTCTGACATGGCTCCAGCAATTCTGACTATGTGGGTTCTGTCCTTGAGCCAGTTTGCAACCCATCTTATGACATAGGGTTTTATATTTAAGATGGAGAGCTTATCTATGATGACCGAGTGGGGTATTGTGTCGAAGGCTTTTGCGAGGACCAAGTAGGCTGTGTGGACTACCTTCCCCTCATCAATGGCCTTGGTGACTGCTTCAAAGAAATTGACCAGGTTTACAAGGCAGGATCTGCCCTTAACAAAGCCGAACTGGGTAGGATCCAGTGTCTGTAGGTCCCCAATGTCTTTGTTTATGAGTTCCATGATGATCCTCCTCTCCATAACTTTGCAGACCAGGCTAGTCAGGTTTATGGGGTGATAGTTTCCAGGGTCCTTAGAGGCACCACCTTTGTGGAGTGGGACCACTGTTGCTGTACACCATTCTTTGGGTACATATCCTGTAGTAAGGCTGAGATTGAACAGCAGTTTTATGTGAGGGTTTAGCTCTTCTTGGAGTTAATGTAGGATGCAGCCCGAGACACCGTCTGGTCCCACTGATGCTGTGTTTTTTGCTTTGGAGAGGGCGGCTCTCACCTGAGCATCTGAGATGTCAGGGAGGCAGCACTCTGCTGGGATAGATATTTGCTCTTTGGGGGGGGTGGTTTGCACTGAACCTGTCTGCCAGGATGTTGGCAATGTCTGTGGGTTCAGTGTATTTTTTGTAATTTTGGACCAACTCTGAGCATATCTGGGAGTTGCCACCCAGGTTCCTAACATAACTAAAGAAGGCCTTGTGATTATCTTTATTGTCCTGTGCAATTTTTCTCTCAAAGCTGGCCTTGGATGGTTTTATGAGGGATCGTAGTTTTTTGCTAGTACTGATCAGAGATGCGTTCACTTTTAGGGATTTTGCTCTATCATGTAGTAGCATCCTCCTTCTGTTGTACAGCTTATTTATGGTTGGGGTCCACCAGGCAGGACGCCTGCCTTTGGATGATTGGGTCTTGGTTTTGTTTGGGATAGCATGATCCATGCATTCCTGAAGGTGTCCATAGAATGCATTTATAAAGGATTCTGCAGTTTGAGCCGTAGTTTCCACTGGCCTGGGGGCCTTGAAGGATTCCACCTCGGTTTTGAGAAGTGTGACGTTAGCATTTGAGAAGTTTTTCACTGTGGTTTTCTGGGCTGTGGGTGGGATCGGGATGTGGATATCCAGTGAGACTGATTTATGGTTCGATCTTACCAATGAGGGGAATACCTCTGGTATGGAGCATAGAGTCCCCATGTTGGTGATGACCAGGTCCAGTATGTTATCCCCTCTTGTGGGGGTGGTGACTAGTTGTTCCATAGCATTTGAGTTTATAAATTCTAGGAACCTTTGGGCTAGGGTGTTGGGGCTTGAGTAATGCTCCCAGTCAATGTTTGGGTAGTTGAAGTCACCCAATATAATGGTGTTTGGAGAGACCTTCATATACTTAGACCCAGCTTGTCCAACATTGATGAATATTAACCAACATTGCTGGACGTTGGCCAATATTACTCAACATTGACCACAGTTGTGCTAGTTGGTGTGTGCGATTTTCTTTACATATACTACATGGTGGTAAATGCTGTTTAGCACTGCTTTATATTGCTTAACACATGGCAATCATGCCTCAGGTGGTGCTGCAGGGCTGGCTATGTTGGATGCACATACTACACTCCCTATACATGTTTGGAAGCAGGTAGTGTCAACTTAGGCATCCCTTTTACTATATGTGTGAGTCAGAGAGAGGTATCATTTCCAGAGTTCCTACTGAGCCAGTGTATGTGCTATGCGTTGCCTCTTTGCCAAGGCCAAAACATACTGGGCATGCCTCCTTCTGCCTACTGGGGCAGGCTCAGGTTGTTCCTCCTCCGAGTCACGCTCTGCCTGTGATGGCCTTGGCAATGGTGGGGGGCTGTTTGGCCCAGGCCTATGCTGGTCCTGCTGCAGCGTTTTTTGCAGGATCATATTATGTGGCATAGCACATACCATGACAATTTGGGTACATGTAGTTGGTGAGTACTGCAAGGCTCCACCAGATGTGTCCAGGCACCGGAATTGTGACTTGAGCAGCCCAAACACACGCTCGATTACATTTCGTGTTTGTGCGTGTGCCTTATTATGGCGTTCCTGTTCAGGTGTGTGTGTGTTTCTGATGGGTGTTATCAGCCACGGCTCCAGTGCATAGCCTGCATCCCCTACTAGGTAACCATGTGGGATGTCCCAATTGGCAAATGTCTGGTACAGCTGCATCAGATGCCAGATATGGGAATCATAGTAGCTTCCAGGGCAGCCAGCACATACATTCAGTATTATGCCCTGGGCATCACACATGACCTGGCAGTTGATGGAGGGGAAGCCCTTGCGGTTGAAGTAGACCCTACCCCGCTCACCGGCTGGTGCTTTGATGCATATGTGCGTGCAGTCTATTGCACCCACTTCCTCAGGGTATTCCGCAATTTGCTGGAAGAGACGCATATTGCTGGCCAATTCCTCATGGGAATTGGGGAAATATACATGATCACCGACATGTGCTGACATGGCATCCAGGAACTGGTGCAGTACCCTGGATGCTGATGCCTGTGATATCCCCATCATATCACCAGTTGGTCTCTGGAAGGTACCTGTTGCTAATATTCTTAGGTCAGCACATACCTTGGTTTCCACTGGGATGGGTTCCCCTCTGTTGGTTCTGTGTGTGAGGCGTGGCTTGCACAGCTCAACAATTTGCTGCAAGAGGTCTCTGTCCACTCTATAGCGCTCCACTATCTCCAGCTCATGTAGCCCCTGGTAGGTTACCCTGGGCCTGTACACTCTTCTCCGTCTCCTCACTGTGGGTTGTCCAGCAGCATTTGCATTATCACCACCCTCAGCATGTTGCATATGTCGCCTTATAACAGCAATGGCGGCCCCTAACATTTTTTGTCTCAGTAAAGCTTTTTCAGTTTTAATTTCTATTAGCTTACTGCAGTGTTGCAGTGTCTCTTGAGAGAAACATAATGGACTGTTGTTTGCAGAGTTTTAAGTGCTGGGCTGGGCTGAGCTAGTGTACTGCCTGTGTAATTGCCTGATTCTGATTGTTTTCACCTGCTAGCTCTGCTAGTACTCCCTGGTAACTTCCTACTATTTGGTGTGCTTCCTTTTCCCTTTCTGTTTCCTCGGGGGGCAGCGCTGCGCACACAAGTGCAAACACGCTCATGCTAGCTCACACGCGCACACACATGCTTAAACGGACTAAAACTTGCTTATTCTTGTTAAAACGCACGCACACCGGCGCAAACGCTCTTACAACTGTTTACACAGCCTTACATATGCTTACTCCAGCTTACACGCGCGCACACACACTAACACGCACACTATCTTACTCGGGTTTACTGGCACGCACACATGCGCATGCAAGCTCAGCAAGAAACGTTGGTGTTATCCACGGCATACACCTTCAATTTCTTTACTTTACCTAGCCTACCTGTTGACACACCTCTTTCAATGATATGTAAATGTCAGCTGACACATGCCACTCTGCTCCAATGAGCTTCACTTCTTTCATACATACCCCCCTCGTGATGTCATCTATCTTCTACTCTGTTACTCCCCTTATCCTACTCCTACACTCCACTGGCTGTGCTCATTTGCTATGTAAACTTGCGATTCACTATCCTAACCCTCATTTGCATAGGATTGCCTACTAATGCTTGGTTACATCTCTTAGACTGAGCTTCCCCCCTTAGCAACCTCTACTCGGTGACCATGTTGTCTTCAGCCTGCCATTCACTTGCATTGTAAATTCATATCAGCAATAAAATTTGTGGATCTTAATTATTGATTTTCTGGTTTTCAGGGTGCAGCACATTTGCGTGGCGCTGCGCTACACTTAAATCCCGGAGATCGGGATGAAAAAAAAAAAAAGATATATTATTTTTATTTTGCATCACTTCACATTGCCAATGGCCATATTTTTGGCCATTGGCATGCTTCCTCCTGTAAATGCATCCTTTTTTTGGAGCTGTCACGGATCCGTTTTGCTATTTGCAGAACGTACTCAGTTGTCAACTAAGTACATTTCTGCAAATAACACTACTCCTACTCGGACAGGTTCGGGTTTCCTGGATCGCAAATTTACCTCATTTGCATAGCTTTCGCCTGCAATTGAGGTAATTTGCATATCCAAACCCTGTCTGTATAGGACTAGTTTTGAGAGTTCTGTTGCATGCCCCTACCGGCTGTTCCTGGATCGCTCGACGGACATGTTGGCTGCATGGAGTCTTACTCAACTCTTAGACTCCATGCAAGCATTTTTGAATCTGGCCCTATATCTATCTGTGCCACATTCTGAGAGATCCATTATGTCTCTTTTCATAAGTCCAGTGAGGTATGCCTCAGGTCATTTGCATGCACATGGAGTATGACAGAATATTATTTTTACCTGTGGTGCAATAACTTGAGAGGATGTGTGATGTTACAGATCCTGGCTCCAGATAAGCAATTAACTGTTATCTTTTCCTTGTCAAACCTGATGTGTAGGGCATCTGTGCATCACATGATGGAGCCCCCACTGACAGAAGTATTAGGTAAAGTATATGCTTGCCTTATGGGCTTTGCTCTTGTGCGACCATTGAGTGTAGGCTTATGTGAGGTGTATGGTGTTGCTTTTGGTGTGTGCTTTAGTGATTGCTTAGGAGCAGTGTTACCATTAGGTGGCTTTGGAGATATTTCAGATTTGTGGAGGTTTCTTTTAAGTGCCTCAGCATATGCCAATCTGTGTGTGTAGTGAGCAATATGTATAAGGGATGTAGTGTGAGTATTCCTGACAACCTCATTTGTATGCAAGATTTTTGTCTCCAAGGAAGTTGTGTTATTTTCTTTAATGATTAACTAGATGTCTAAGAAAATAAGACAATTGCTACTTTGCCATAGGATGCCCAGATCTACCAAGCTGCCACAGAGACATTTGGAAATTGCATATTCATGTAGTCTAGTCCTGTAATAGGATGGGCCATTTAGGATTAAGAATTGGGTTTTAACAAGGGTCTCATATGACAGTTTTTGGTGTTAAGGTCAAGATGTTGTATAATGCTAGGATATGGTGGTTCTGTTCAATAGACAAGATAGCTGTTCTAAGTTTATTTCTGCACAATGCCCACACTGTTTAATGGGTTTTGGATCTAATCCAAGTTTATAGGGAAATCTTACTGTCTAGGCATTTGCTACTATATGGGGCACTGATAACTACTGCTGCCAATAAACAACCATGCTTTGAGTTTCCTACAGTGCTTCCCAACTCAGAGAGACCAAGTAAACACCTTCTGTCACAAGATGAATGATCCTGGAATTTCTTAATGTAAAACCACAGCAAAAGTAGCTCTCAAAGGAGATTAAGCAAACAACTACCAAACAACTAAGTCCCTGGCTAATTTGCCCTTCTTGCAAAGGAGACTTGGAGGTACATGGAAAACACAGAAGTGACTGTTTTTACCACAGATTTAAAAAAAATACTTTCAAATGGTCAAAAGCAGTAGTAATCGCTGTATAAAATAGGTACACATGCAGTAAATCAAGAAAATATTATTATCTTAGCTTGGATAGGTCTGGATGCAGTTGAAACACTGAAAAGTATTGCAGAGTCCTCTGTAAGTGAATTTTGTTTCTTGGATAGCTTATTCAGCAGACTCAGCAGTGTTTTCTGCTTGTTTTTATTTTTATTTATTTTATTTTATTTTATTTTATTTTACATTTGTTGACCAGGCTAGTCCAGCTGGATATATGTACATTTTCAGTGGAGGCCCGGGGAGAAAAGCTCCACAAATTACAACAACATAAAAGGTCAAGACAAAGACAATAACAGTATAATTTGGTACATAAGTTTTAACAATTATAGTACAAGCCTAAGATTATATATTTTATATTTCAGTAGGAAAAAGGAAAAATTTATCTAAGAATAGATGAATAAGACTAATACATTTGTATTAGAAATGGTGTAGTACACATCTTTATAACATATTACAAAATTAGATACACCTAGTAATTTATGATAAGAGATACTGAGGTCTCACAAAAACCTAAGAAAGAAAAACACTAGAGATCAATAGAGTATAGAAGAACAGCAAACAAGGATGGATTTCTAGTTTTATTTAACACATAGGTTGTGATACTATATGAAGGTGTTTGATCATTCCACTGTATATACTTATTTACATGAGAAAAAATCCTAAGGAAGGTTAAGCTCACTAAAATTAGTGAGACAACACAAGATCATGATAGGCTAGGAATTGTGGTTGTCTAGTTAATAGTTAGGTACTTAGTCTGGGTTAACACAGGGCATAGCCAGTGTGATTTGAGGTAGGGTTTAAGCTTGCTTTTAAATAAGCTGACAGAGGATATTGAGGTTAGCTGGCTTGGGAGGATGTTCCAGGCTTTACCTACTGTATTGGAGAACAAGGTGTCACCAGCTAAGTTGTTGGATTTTGATATTTGTACAAGTAGGTTATTAGCTGAGCATAAGGTCTTGAGGTTATTATAGGGGATGACTAGGGATGTAAGTATGGGTGTATTTTGAGGTAAATACAGGATCTTATGGGCTACTATTAATTGATTGAAAAGTATTAAATTTGGCAGCTCTAACCATCCTAACTGATTCAGATTGATACAGTGATGAGTTCTATAGGAGGACCCAGCTGCAAATCTGGCAATATTGTTGTAGGAGGATGTAAGTTTACTTAGATTACTTCTACATATTTTGGTATAGATAGGGGAGGCATAGAGCAAGGTAGAGATGAGGTGGGTACGAGCAATAGTAACCCTGGCTGGAGGTGTAAGAAAGGGTTTTATTCTATAGAGGGAACCTAGTTTCTTCTTTCCTATTTTTATGGTGTTATTAATGAGGTTCAAAGGACAAGTTGTTATCTATTAGTACCCCAAGTAGTTTGGTGGTTGGTTCTGGAGATATTATAGTTCCATCATTTGAAGTAATAGTAAAGTTAAGTGGGGAGGTTCTGCGGGTGGGGGTAAATAGTAACATTTTTGTGTTTTTGGGGTTAAGGATAAGATGTCTTTGTAGGAGCCAGTTTTCAACTGTACTAAAGGTCATTTGGGTTAGTGACTGAAGTTCTGATTGAGAAGCAGCAGCGCATATGAGTGTGGAGTCATCAGCGTATTGGATACAGTCAGCTTGAGGAATTACAGAATGAAGGTCATTTGTAAAGATGGAGAAGAGTAATGGGCCTAATATAGATCCTTGCGGGACCCCTAGAGTGACTGGGACGTGGAAGATAAAGTATTTTCCCATAGTACAGCCTGTTGTCTGTTATGTAGGTATGATTGGAACCACTGTATAGTATGGTTGTCCAATGACAGGTTTTTGAGTGTGTCTATAAGGAGGTGGTGATTCACCATGTCAAATGCTTTGGACAGATCAATAAAACAGCTGAGGATAGAGTATCAATATTACGATTGCTGTTAATATGGTTAGTGAAGGATAAGAGAGCAGAGGTGGTGCTATGAAATGGTCTAAAGCCATGTTGACAGGGTGCTAATAAATTGTGATCGAGTAGGTAGGTTAACAGTTGTATGTGTATACATTTCTCCATTATTTTGCCAAAGGAGATAGAATAGCTATGGGCCTATAATTGGACTACTCTTTGGAGTTACCGCCTTATGCAGGGAATTATGTGAGAGACTTTCCAGATTAGGGGAATAGATCCTTCAGAAATAGTTCTGTTAATGAGGATGGATATGGGGTAGGCTATGACTTTAGCAGCTTTTTGCAGGTATTCTGCAGGTAATTTATCAGCAGAGAGAGTAGTGGGTTTAAGTTTCTGTATGAGGTTACAGATAAGTGAAGTGGGCACTGGCTGAAAATGAAATTGATGAGAATTATTGGTAAAGGTTGTGACAGAGCCTGGGATGCTAGGGGATAGCTGGTTGGCTAGGGATTGTATGGTTTCAGTGAAAACAGTATTAAATGAGTCTGCTATTTGGATGGGATTGTTTTGATCAGAGCCAGAGGGAGAGGGAGTACTTGAGCATCCAGGGTGTAGGAGGTTATTGATACCTCGCCAGAATTTTTGGGGATTATTTTGGTTGGTTTGTTGTAGTTGGTAGTAGTAGTTTCTTTTATCGGCTAATATGGCTTTTTTGTTTCATTTCTTAGCTGTCTGAATTGCAGGTGGTCTGAGGAGCTTTTGTTGAGCGCCATTTGGCCCATTGTTTATTTATTTGGAGGATTTTTGTTTGGTCGCTTTGGTGAGCCATGGTGCCGGTTTGGTTCTAATTCTAACTTTGCGTAATGGGGCATGGCTGTCTAAAATGGTTAGAAATTTAGAGTTAAAGTATTTCACAGCATTATCTATTTGGAGGTATTTCAGGGTGACCAGTCACAGGTGACTAGTTCAGCTTGAAAGTGAGCAGGGTTAAAATTTTTGGTAGTGCGAATAGTTCTACAGATGGCAGAGTTTAGGATGACAGTTTTGTTCTGATTAAAAAGGTAAGCAAGTGGTCACTTATATCCTCAGGGGGGGAGCCTGTTTTATAGTTTAGTTGTAGGGTATTAGTGAGTATCCAGTCAAGGGTACTAGTTTTGTTGTTAGTTTTATTGGTGCGGGTTGGGGATGTTATAGTTTGGGTAAAACCATATAAGTTGATATGAGTAGAAGGCTGCTCAGATATACAGGAGTTCCAGTTAATGTTAAAATCTCCAAGTATAATGGTTTCTTGGGGGTAGTTACTTGAGAGCCAGCTGAGGATAGCCTCTAATGTGTTGATGTTATTGCCTGGGGGAAGATAGACGCATGATAGATATATGGCTTTGCTTTTGTTAAGCTGAACCTTAGTTAGAAGAATTTCTGCATTGTTGCAAAGAGGAGGTTTGGAGTCTAACAAGGTAACTTGTAATCCATTTTATAAAGTATGGCTACACCTCCTCCTTTTTAGTGTTACGGTCACGCCTTATGATATTATAGCCAGGGTAGAACTGCACTGTCTTGTATTGATGGATTAAGCCATGTTTCAGACAGACAGAGGATGTCAAAGGAATAAACATCAATAAGGGCATGCAGGTGAGCTATTTTGTTATTGATGCTACGAATATTAAGATGAGCTATCAGGAGAGAGTTGGGGGCGTGGTAAGTGTCTGTGTGATTGAATTTGTTGGTGTATCAGGCTGTGTAGCTGTGATAGTGGTAGGACCTGGGTTAGGGTGTATATCACCATCTAACAGGGAGTGGACCTGAACTTTTAGGATGAGTTGTAGAAGTTTAAAAATTAGGTTCTTATTTTTCCTAGCTAGTGGGTTACATTGAGAGATATGATGGAGTCTATGAAATATGGCTGCTGAGTACTTAGCTGAGCTGGGGAGGTTGCTAACACTATGAGTGGAGCTGGGGTAAGGACAGAGGTGTGTGTGATGTGGGTATGCAGTCCTAGGAATCTATGGTGTTCGAGAGTAAGTAGATAGGGAATGATAAGTATAATTAGGAGTAGTAATAAAGGTAAGGGTTTACAGGATCCTTGAGCCATTTGTTTAGGTTAAGGTGGTTAAATGTAGGGATATTTGTGGATAGAGTGGTAGGGTAATGGATAAAGGTAAATGAGTGACGGTTCTTTAAGGGGGAGGAGATAGGGGTAAAGTGAGAATATAATAGAGGTAATAGCACTTTAAGGGGAGGAGTTAGAGGTTGGTCCTAATGCATAGGGGTGTGGCAGTTAGAGTATAAGTGTAGGACCACTGGGGGCGGGTGGAATTTGGGGGCAGGGTAGGGGAGCAGAGTGAGCCCGCAGGGCGAACGGAGTGGGATGAGCCACAGAGGAGTTCACCCTAGGAAAACAATCAGAGGAGCAGTAAGCAAAGTTAAGTAAAGCAGCATAGGGTAAGGTGACACAATGCCTTGATAATAGAATATGCAGAGAGGGTTGGCAGTGAAGAATATTAGAAGAAAGAAAGAATAGAGTGGGAGTATTAGCTCTTCCAGAATATTAGAATCCAAGAGCCTGTAAGTTACTTAAAATTGGAGTCAGAATGGTGGTCTAAAGGAAAATATTGCCCTCTAGTGGACAGAAGCTGTATAGCAGAGGCAATATATACTGAGAAAAGAGTGCAGGGCAGTAAGTATGCTATAGAGGATTGAAGAGGAAGAACAGTAAAAATACTTGTAGTCTAAGAAGGGGGAAGGGGTGACACGTATGGGAGCAGATAATAAAGGCTGCCGCCTGTCCTGGCTGGTGAAAGTAAACTTACAACCTAGGATATCTCACACTAATTGTCTTAAGACTTTGGTTTAAAGTATGTACTTTACTTATAATTAAATTCCCTTGGGGACTGTAGCAGAGGGGAGGAAAGGTTCAGTTCCTTAGTTATGGGAAACCGCAGTGTGTTGAGGAGAATAGTTGTTTTCAGCACGCAGGGCAAGTTCTCCTTAATACTGGGAAACCAGGTTGAGCAGCTGGGAGTATAAAGGGAAAAGAGAGACAGTGGTAAGACACACAGAGAGATAAAAAATAGACAGTTACACAGGCTTATTAAGTAGTAACTTGAGCATAGAACAGAGATTAACTTGCATAGTAAAACAGTCTTGGCTGCACATATTACAATGTCTCTATCAATGATAATATTCAAGCAAGACACTTATAAAAGCAATTTAACTTTCTTAAACATTTCCTTATAGGTATGGAAAATGATAGCATCACCATGTTGGTTGCGAATGTCCCAGAAAACCCTATACATCAGTGTTCTCCTCCTTGGCCATATACCATGCTGCTGGTGCGTCTGACATTCATATCTGTCTATCCAGACAGTTAACCTACTGTCTGCCACATATCATTGAGGAACTGTCCCCCATGCTATGACATTAACATTCCCACCCCCAATGTGACGTGACTGTTTCCTGTCATTGTTGAAAAGACTTTCACATGTGCTACACATATATGATATAGAACAAACAAATTATTTTATGCAACATCATAGTACATGGCCAGCCTAAATGTGTTCACATGTGCTGTAAGTATTTTCTAATAGATATGTTTCCCATTAGGGTTAATAATCCTACCGTTCAACAATTGCCTTATTTAGCAATACCCATCTCACACCACTTGTCCAATAACCCATAAAAGGATTGTAAAACCAAGTTCATTATATACTTAAGTACCACAGTAGCTAACATTAGCCACAGTTTAAAAAATACATTTGAAAAAGTAGTGCTTACCTTGTAGAAGCCAGCATACAGCTCTTCTAAGCAATTAGTGAAAGATTTACCCTTTGCAGGTTTCTATGTTGCTTCTATGGGAATGTTTCCATGGCACGATGGAGCTCAGTGGCTTCCTCCAACCTTATGCTGCACAAATTCAGGTCCCTGGATGTAGTGTTTATGCATTTGAAGGCACAACTCATTATTACCCATGAAATGCTCAAGTTCTGTGTCACATTTACCGACCAAGCTCAGCACAGAATTCTACACAGCAACATGCACATACCTGGGGTTAGCTCCAGAAGGATAACTGAAATTTCAAATTAAATCTAATAGAAATGGAGTCACTGTAATGCATAGTTTATTCACAGCATACAAACAGATACAGGGTTGCCATGTTTCATACAGTACATGTATTTGTTTGTCCCACCACCAGTTGCACAGAAGAGCTGCCCGCTCTTATGTATCAGTTGGCACGTGCATGAATGGGTGTGGTTGCAAAGTATCCACTGTTTTCTTCAGAATGTATCACTAATACTGACATGTCTACTGAGAGATAAGGCAGTGCTCCTTTCAGAGCACAAAAATGGTGTGTAGAGAAAAGTAAAATCTTCTTCCACTTGCTACACCAGGACTATAACTACAGGCTGTTACAGGAGGGCTATGAATGTCCTCAGTATGAGCCAAAGCCTGGAATAGTTTGTCATAAGTAGTGACATATGCCTCTGTATCTTGCACATGGATGAACAATATCATCACCATTATAGTAGCATAAGGTGATGACATCCTTATCTCCTGGACCAAGGTTGAGGTTAGAGCTGAAACACCACCAATGTACTGTAAGTAACCTTTGACTTAGCTTCACATACAAACTGTCAGTGTGTGTCAGACATATAGCATACGCACTCCTGTTTCATCCTGCATGGTCACATACAAACTGTCAGTGTGTGTCAGACATATAGCATACGCACTCCTGTTTCATCCTGCATGGCCCCAGATGCTACTGTAGAGGATGAGCAGCTGCAGAGGAGGACACTGAGTGCCAGGGTGAGACAGCTACTTCATACAATACAGGTTTAAATGTTAACAATCTGTTCAGGTAATATAGCCGCAGTCTGGCACAGTACAGGTATTCTATACTGACGGCATGTCTCTGCTAAGTTCCATAGTGTATGTTTGTTTGTTTTTTTTTTGCCAAAGTGTACAAGTATCTCAACATATTGTGGTTTTGCTTTAAGATTTCATGTGATGACAGCCTTGGGTTCGATTCTCCCTGCAGTTGCTTATTATGACATGGTTGGTATTTCTGGATGGGTGTTTGTTGTGCTTTTGAGTAGAGTACTTACAACATTATAAGACAAAATATGTATGAGCAGCATTTATGCATTGTATCTGTAAATTTCTCTCAATGTACTTAGTATGATGCAATTATTGTGTGTGTTTGATTGAAACTTTCATGTCAAGGCTCTGCTGGTCAGGTTATATGTGTCAATGTTTGTAGGTTTTTTCTCTTGTCCTGTTACTGGTGATTTTTTATGAATACTGTAAAGCTGAGTAAAGTACTGGAAACATATGCAACACACACACACACACACACACACACACACACACACACACACACACACACACACACACACACACACACACACACACATTTACACAAAGTTCACCAAGGCTTGGCAACCATGCCATTTGAAATAGAATATTTTTGCTGATTTCCAGCCTCATCCAGGCCAGATAAGTACTTTACTTTGCTGAATTGCACTTGTTTTTGAAATTTTAAAATGCTGCAGATTATTTGTTGAGAATCCGCACTTTTTAGCTACTTTAAGTCATCTAAAACTTTGAAAAGCTTGGTCTGCACTGTAGTGGGCATAGACAGTAGCCTAATCTCTGTGCTTAAGAGTCACCGAAGAAACCTAAGTGTGTGCTATTGTGATTGGGCAGAGGGCTGTTTTGCTTCTTCGTTTTTTTTTTTTGGTTGACTTCTTCTGTCTAAAGTTGTCGGGTTTTAGTATGGATTAGATCATTTACACTCAGCTCAACAATAAGTGATGACCATACCATTTGAAATAGGGTATTTCTGTTGATTTCCAGCCTAATCCAAGCCAGATCTAAAGGTAAGAAAAGTTTGGTATGTACTTTAATAGAAGTAGTGGCAGTTGACATTACCTTGTATAGATGTAGCACCTAGAATCTCAATTTTCCATCTAAAACCAACCTCTAAATTTTCTTCAATACTTAGTTGCATGATGTGATTTTTTTTTGTATGAAGGAGCACTGTTCCACAAGTTTCGACCTAGACTGCAGTCTGTGCCAATTTAACACCCAAACAAGTCAGTTGTAAACTCCTTCTGTACCCCACTCTCTTGTAGCTCTCATAATAACAATCTTGAACCATGGATATGCACTTTTCTACTATCTATGTAGCCATCTTGGAGGAAATGGGCACCCTGAAACAATGTAGCAATTGTCTTATGCATACTGGCAACCACCAAATTCTTAAGCAAACAGATCCAGTGTTTAAGAGATGTAGTTACACTATATCATTGGAGGCAAGGCTCTCACATACAGAACTGCTCATACCAAACAGGTTGTCAGAAGCACACAATACTACACATACCATGCACAGTACAAACCAGACACACAGATCTACATCAGCTGAGGCTCCTAACTGCAATCTACTTAAACCTCAAAGGTCTCTCAGATGCAAACATAACAAGTACCATCAGCAACCTCAAAATACTCAACTCAAGCAGCACCCATCACAGACCATGCACCTATAACTCAATGTCTCAACTCATAAGCGCATAAGGCAAACCTTCACACAACCAAACATCCTAGTCATAAGATATGCCATTGTGAGATGCACTGATGTACCACTCACCAGGTTGAGAAACGAGAGGATCATTGTCAGCTTCCTATTAGGATCCAAGATTTGCCATATAATACATGCACTCAAGCCCTTGCACCACAGATATGAATATGACTTAGTCATAGTGCATGTAGGTGTAAATAACCTGAGACATACCTCCCTGGACTATATGAAGAGAGACATGATGGAGCTCTCAGAATATGGGCCACAGTATGAACAAAAAATTGTTGGCTTCAACAATTGGCTTATCTCCTGGTGTCATTCAAAGGGGGTACAATATATATCTGCCTGGGAAGAGATGATAGACAGTTCTAACTTCTTTGCCAGGGATGGCCTGTAACTCCCCCTTCCAAGGCTTTTGTATAATGGTAAATACCTTATCCACCCCCATAGTGCCTTTTTAAGCAAAGTCAGTTTGCAAACATTTCCAATATAGCAAAACAAAATTCAGAAAAAAATGAAGGTATTATTGTTCAGTGCTAAAGAAAAATCTACACTGCCAACAGGCACTCCTTACCCTAGAATGCATCAATATATGCATCAACACAGAGAGCTAGTTCAAGAATATTGAGAGCACCCTATCAGTGCAGGGTTCCAACATGTACCACACATTCAGATGCACTGAACTAGATGAAAGCACTAAAGACAGTAGCGTCTCTATATTCGTAAAACAGAATTACACCTCCAGAGTCATTAAGCAGGAGAACGGCCTGGAATTCCTTCACATACAACTTGCCATTAATAAAACCAAATGACACTTTGTTGCCAACTATAGGACCTACCTCTATTACCCCCCTTGTCCCATGACTCCTATCTATCTAATATGGAAGCCCTTAGCTTTCAAGCAAACATCTGTCTTTTAGGGGACTTCAATTACCCTCCATTATCTGAGAAAAATATACATCCTCAAACATGTATGCCCAGAGATTTCTGGGCTTCATAAATACAAACTCACTGGACCTGTTATTCCATATCCCAAGGAGGGGCTACAAAATCTTGGACTTGATTCATACCAATACTTATTCATTTATGTATTTATTTATGTATTTATTTATTTATTTATTTGTCTTTTGTTAACCGGATGGTCCACTGGGCTGGTGGTCCATTTTCAGAGGAGACCCTAGGACAAAAGCTCCAGATAAAGAAAACAAGTTATAAAATGTACAACAATTCTACAATCATTTGAGACATAAAAAATATGGTACAAAGTATCTTAAGGGTATACAATACATACATTTGTGACAGAAAAGAGATAATGTACATAGTATCATGAAGTCATTCAATAAGGACAATCAACAATTAACAACTGAATATAAAAACAGCAAGTAAAATTGTGATCTAGAAAACTTGGGTGGGTTGTAGTTAGGTAGGGTGGCGACAGATACAAGATGGAGAGTCGGCCAGGTAACTGTTTAGTTCTCTTTTGAAAATAATGGGAGAGTGGATACAGCATAGATAATTAGGGAGCTTGTTCCAAGTTTGAGACATTTTGAGTTGAGCATTTGTAAAGTAATTTGCCTATAGTTTTATTGGTTCTGTAGGTGTCCAGTAGGTTTTGGTCAGTGCTGCGGAGGGTTTGGGAAAGGTTTGCATGGAGATAAGAGGGTAGATAGGGAGGGGCAGTTGTCAGGTTTATATAGTAAAGAATGTGTCATTTGAAGCTGAAATAGTAGGAAAAGTTGAGAGAATTCAAGCCATTGAAGTTGTTTGAGGGCAAGGCAATGGTGGGATTTGTATGGAAGGTTGCAGGCAAAGCTAGCTATGTGGTTGCATGTTTGATTGAGTTTAGTTAAAAGATTTGCTTGGAGGTGGATAAAAATAGGGGAGGCATAGAGAAGGTAAGGGAGGAGGTAGGCTTGCGCAAGGGAGGTCCTACAGATAATAGATAAGAATTTTTTGTTTCTGTACAACAGACCGAGTTTTTGATTGGTCTTTTTTATGTACTGTTGTATGTAACTCTCAAATTTCAGTTGATTGTCAATAGTAACCCCTACAAGTTTGGTGTGAGAGTCTGGATAAATTATTGTGTTATCTAGGGAAGAGATAGTGAAGAATGTCCTAAAATCGGCCATAGATTTTGGGAGGAAGAGGAGTAGCTTGTTTTTTTGGGGTTAAGGATGAGTTGGTTATTGATTAGCCAGTGTTCAATGGTGTTAAATGAGGTTTGTGTCTGGGAGTAGAGGTCAGTACGGTTGTTGGAGAGGGTGATAACAGTAGAGTTGTCTGCGTATTGGATTAGAGTATATGAGCAGCAAGTGGAGCGAAGATTATTAGTAAAAATATTAAAGAGAAAGGGGCCTAGAATGGATCCTTGGGGAACACCTGTGTTGATAGGTAAGAAGGGAGAGCAAGAGGACAGCCATCTAACAGACATGCTGTCTGTTAGTAAGATAGCTAGAGAACCAGTTAGTAGTGGATGCAGAGAGCTTGAGTTTTAGTTTGTTAAGAAGCTTAAGGCGGGAGACAGTGTCAAATGCCTTAGAGAGGTCAATGAATAGGCATGACACCAGTTTGTTGCCATCTCTAGCCTCGGCTATGGTCTGAGTAAAGGAGAAAAGGGTAGTGGAGGTGCTGTGGTGGGGCATAAATCCGTGTTGAGAGGGGGTGAGGAGATTTTCCTGGAGTAAGTGTTTGAGAAGCCGAGTGTGAATGCATTTTTCTAGAATTTTTGAAAGAGATGAAAAGATAGCTATAGTGTGGAAATTAGCTTGGTCAGTGGCGTTACCTCCTTTATGAAGTGGAATTGTATAAAAGGATTTCCAGATGTCTGGGACTAAGGATTCGTTTATGGAATGATTTATAAGGATAGATACTGGGTAAGCTATGGTACTGGCTGCAAGTTTGAGAAATTGGGGGGTAGATTGTAGAAAGAGGGAGAGCATGGCTTAAGATTCAGCAGAAGAGATTTTATATAGGCTGTGGGAACAGGTTTCAGGGTGAAAGTGGAGTGCAGGATGATGGTTGAAGGGGTGGGGATTGAGAATGTTTGGTGTCTGGAGAGGTTAGTTTGCGGATTGAGTCTATGAAGAACATGTTTAATAGGGAGGATAGTTCTATAGGAGTTTAATCAGGGAAAGAGTGGGGGGGTAGAATGTTTTCCTGGGTGGAGAATGTTATTTATAGAGTGCCAAAATTTTTTAGGGTTACAAATGGATTGAGCCTCTAGGTAGAAATCTTTCTTGTCTTGGACAATGAGTTTTTTGGTAAGGTTTTTTAGTTCTTTAAATTTGAGGAAGAGAGAGGAAGATTTTGCCTTTGACCATTGTTCCCAGATGGAGTCTCTGAGTTTCATGGTGGAGAGGGTATGCTTGGAGAGCCAGGGTGCGGGATTAGAGTTGATCCTAATTTTCCTTATGGAAGCTAGAGAGTTTAGGATGTTTAGAAAAGTGTTATTAAATTCAAGAACAGCTTCATTTAGGGAAGGTTGAACAGATGAGACCAGTCTATGAGAGATAGTAGATGGTTAAATTTTCTGCATTGAAATTTGAAAGATGGCATTCTTTGTACAGAGATTGGGAGGTGATTGCCTAAAGAGTCAGGTAGAGTACTGGAATTATGGTACTGATTAGGATTTGAGGTTAAGATCCAGTTAAGTATGTTGCTGGAGTTTTTGTTGATGTGGGTGAGAGTAGAAATCAGTTGACTGAACCCAAAAAGGTAACACTAAGATTCTGGGAAATTCAGGACAGGGCAGATTCAAGTACTGGAATATTATTACCAGGAGGGATATAGATGGATGAAATTGCAAATTTCTTATGTAGGTTAAAGTGGCAGTTGAAGAAGATTAGTTCTGCAGGAGAGAAATCAGGGAGGGGGAGTGAGATGGGGGTAAGTTTAAGATGTTCTGGGTACAAGATAGCTATGCTGCCACCCTTTTTAGGTAGTCTGTCTTGCTGGAATGGGTCTATATTAGAACATCAAAGTTTCACAACTTCGAATGTCCTAATATCGACCCCTATTCAGCGAATGCTGAAAATAGCGAAGCTGCAGAACACCGAATTTCTTCCTAAAGAAGGAATTTGGTTGGCCGTTCCTGTGGCTTTGCTATTTTCAGCATTGTGGTGGAAAGTTACGGGTCGAGATCAGGTAAGTGTGCGATTGTGTGGACGTGAGGGTTAGGGCGCGGGGTAGGTGAGTTAGGGTTAGGGTGCGGGTCAGGTAAGTGTGCAGTTGTGTGGACATGAGGGTTAGGGAAGGGTAAGTGAGTTAGGGTTAGGGCGCTGGTGAGGTGAGTGTGTGATAGTGACGGACCTTAGGGTTAGGGTTTGGGCTAAGGTAAGTGGATAGCTAGTGGTGTATGCACAGTTTAGTGTAGGGTTAGATGTAGGATTTAGGTGTATGTGTGTGGATTGCTGTTTGTTTGGTGTGCTTGTGTTGTGTGTATGTGTGTCGGAACAGCAATTTTTTTTCCTGGGAAAAAATTTGTTGTTCTGCATGTTCGTTTGTTTAAAAAGTTAATGTTCTAATATAGACCCGCTGGAATATGTTATAGCCTGGAGGAAGGATTTCTGAGTTTGCAATATGGGGTTTGAGCCATGTTTCTGTTAGGGCTAAGATGTGGGAAGAATAGTTGGCAATCCATGCATGTAAATCTGTAATTTTATTTGTGAGACTTTGTAGGTTTATAGAGAAGATGGAAAGGAGTTTTGATGGGGAGTTGGGAGTTGGTGTCTGTTTATTAAGGTAGAGTCGGTAGGGTTGGATGGAGTGGGTGAACTAGAATTGGGGTGGATGTCCCCATCTGGTAGGAGAGTGATACGAGGTAGAGCAGGTTTAATGAAAAAGAAGAGGTAGGTAATATGTTTAAATTTCTGTTTAGAGGGGGTGATTGTGAGATTAAAGAGTTTAAGTTTGTGATGATGAATAAACACAGTATTATAGAGAGAGGGTGAAATAGGGAAGGAGAGACATTTGTTGGAGGTGGATGTTATGTGGGGGAGAGTGGGGGAAAGAGGAGGGTTGCGAAGGTTAGAATGATATGAAGATAGCCTGGAGAAGATGAACAAGATGGGTGGTAGAAGGAATTGCAGTTGCATATTATTAAAGTCTGTAGGAGAAGGTGAGGTTGCTAGGAGAGTGGGCTTACTGATTATAAGTAGATAATGTAAGTGGGGTAGGAGGGTAAGGGAGAGTAGGTGACAGGAAAGGTGTCAGGTGAGATAGGGGAGAAGAGGGAGAAATAAAATGTTAAGTGTAGAGATTAGAGAGGTGGTGAGGAAGTATGAGATAAGGGAATTGAAATTGATGAGGGTGGGAGGTCTCAGAGATTGGAGTAGAATTATGTTAATAGGATAATTGGGATTGGATGAGGTATTAGTGATTAGAGCAGAGGATGCTGTGATTGAAAGACTGGAGGTGAGAGGAGGTCCTTAGTGTTGAGCTTAGAAGATAAATCTAGAGTAAGCAGGGGTGGGTGAGAAAGGGGTTAGGGCAGCCTAACAGAGCGGGGCTACATCCAGTCTGAATCATAGTTGCTAGCAAAGAAAAACAATCAGAGAAGAACAGAGCCATCAAGGCTAGAGGAGATGCAGGTAAGTTATTTACAGGTAGAAGAGGAGAGAAGGTAATAGAGGCAGAAGAAAGAGATCTAAGGGAGGGGGAGGGAGAGGTTTGAACAGCGTAGTTAAGTGGAGGAGTGGGTGTGTGGAAAGAGAGGGCAGCAAAGGTAGGAAGGATTCTGGAGAACAGCAGAAGGAAAGAGATGGTTCAATGTGAGTAAAGAGTGTAGAGAAAAAAGAAAAAAGAGGGGGTGAGAACTAGGGAAGTGGAAAGCATCGAGTGTCAGAGAGTGGAGGCCCAGGGTGGGTAAGTAGTCCAACAAGGACTACTGATGTATGGTCAAGCTAGTTGATAAAGTAAGGCTAAGAAGGTAGAGAAAGAGCACTTAAGGAGAAGTCGAGTTCTGGTGGTGTAGAGGTAGCCAATTAGGGGATTACAATATTGAAATATAAACAGAATGGAACATACGTTGCTTAATTGAATTAGATAGGCTGGGTAGAACAGCTTATCCAGCTGCTGATAAGGGAGTTGCAGAGCCGATTCACTGATCCAAGAGGGTCACTGGGTAACAGTGTTTGGAGCGGCAAGAATGAGGTGAGGACAGATGTCCAGGCTATATGTAGGAAGCTTTGAATGTTGCTTAATTAAAGCAGATAGGTAGGAGAGAACAGCTTATCCAGCAGTTGATAAGGGAGTTGCAGAGCTGAATCACTTATCCAAGAGGGTCGCTTACTAACAGTGTTTGGAGCAGCAAGAATGAAGTGAAGACATCCAGGGTATATGCAGGGAGTTTTGAACACTCCTTAACTGAAGCAGATAGGCTGGGGAGAACAGCTTATCCAGCAGCTGATATGGGAGTTGCAGAGCCAATTCTCTGATCCAAGAGGGTCGGTGGGTAACAGTGTTTGGAGCAGCAAGAATGAGGTGAGGACAGATGTCCAGGCTATATGCAGGGAGCTTTGAACGCTGCTTAATTGATGCAGATAGGCTGGGGAGAACAGCTTATCCAGTGGCTGATAAGGGAGTTGCAGAGCTGATTCTCTGATCCAAGAGGGTCACTGGGTAACAGTGTTTGGAGCAGCAAGAATGGGGTGAGGACAGATGTCCAGGCTATATGCAGGGAGCTTTGAACGCTGCTTAATTGAAGCAGATAGGCTGGGGAGAACAGCTTATCCAGTGGCTGATAATGGAGTTGCAGAGCTGATTCACTGATCCAAGAGGGTCGCTGGGTAACAGTGTTTGGAGCAGCAAGAATGGGGTGAGGACAGATGTCCAGGCTATATGCAGGGAGCTTTGAACGCTGCTTAATTGAAGCAGATAGGCTGGGGAGAACAGCTTATCCAGTGACTGATAATGGAGTTGCAGAGCTGATTCACTGATCCAAGAGGGTCACTGGGTAACAGTGTTTGGAGCAGCAAGAATGGGGTGAGGACAGATGTCCAGGCTATATGCAGGGAGCTTTGAACGCTGCTTAATTGAAGCAGATAGGCTGGGGAGAACAGCTTATCCAGTGGCTGATAATGGAGTTGCAGAGCTGATTCACTGATCCAAGAGGGTCGCTGGGTAACAGTGTTTGGAGCAGCAAGAATGGGGTGAGGACAGATGTCCAGGCTATATGCAGGGAGCTTTGAACGCTGCTTAATTGAAGCAGATAGGCTGGGGAGAACAGCTTATCCAGTGACTGATAATGGAGTTGCAGAGCTGATTCACTGATCCAAGAGGGTCGCTGGGTAACAGTGTTTGGAGCAGCAAGAATGGGGTGAAGACAGATGTCCAGGATATATGCAGGGAGCTTTGAATGTTGCTTAACTGAAGCAGATAGGCTGAGGAGAACAGCTTATCCAGCAGCTGATAAGGGAGTTGCAGGGCCGATTCTCTGATCCAAGAGGGTCGGTGGGTAACAGTGTTTGGAGCAGCAAGAATGAGGTGAGGATAGATGTCCAGGCTATATCCAGGGAGTTTTAAATGTTGCTTAATTGAAGCAGATAGGCTGGGGAGAATAGCTTATCCAGCAGCTGAAAAGGGAGTTGCAGAGCCAATTCACTGATCCAGAGTGTCGCTGGGTAACAGGGTTTGGAGCAGCAAGAATGGGGTGAGGATAGATGTCCAGGCTATATGCAGGGAGTTTTGAACGTTGCTTAATTGAAGCAGATAGCCTGGGGAGAACAGCTTATCCAGCGGCTGATAAGGGAGGTGCAGAGCTGATTCACTGATCCAAGAGGGTCACTGGGTAACAGTGTTTAGAGCAGCAAGAATGAGGTGAGGACAGATGTCCAGTCTATTTGCAGGGAGCTTTGAACCTGCTAAGCACAACAAGTCCACAATGATGGTAGATTCCTGTAATGGCCAGGTACACCACCAGAATGCTAGTAGAGGAGCACAGTGTGGAGCAAGTTGGGACATCTCTGGTACCCTCCAGACCATAAATCAGTCATATTTACCATAAGACTGAAGCCAGACTCATTCTCCAATAACTTATTCTTCAGAGAGCATGCACATGCAAAAGCAAATCTTGATAACTTGGCAAAATATAACTTTCCCTTCCACCCTGAAGACTCCTGTACAAATGCGGAATCCTTGTCCATCAAATTCTATGGACATGTAAATCACTGCATAGAAGCATTTGTCCCCCTCCAAAATAAATACAATCTCAAGTTTAAAAATAAACATTTATGGTGGAACCCTAACATAAAAGGGCTATACAATAAAAGGAAAAAGCTCACCGAACATCAATAACAAATCTAATTCTGCAAATGCCAAAAACATTCTTGATAAGGGTAACAGAGAACTTTGGACCCTGACTAAATCAACCAATGTTAGATATGATGTAAAAATAGCCACCCAGGCAAAAGGCAATTGCAAAGCCATTTTTTAATTATGTCAGAAACCTTATCAATAATGTTCATAATAGCACTTAGCTAATAATAAATTATATCATGTACTCTAAGCCTGAACACATAGCCAGTCTACTAGTGGATGCATTTAGCTCTAACTTCAAGCCCCTCTGTATTTCCCCTCTTGCCCAGATCTCTAATCAGCATCCACACCTCCCCTTCAAATCTCTCAGAAACAAGTCCTCAATGAACTATCCAAAGCCAGGAACACTGCTTTATTGGGGCCAAATATCATACCAAGATAAAAAAAAATGTTCCAAAACAGCGTAAAAATTATAAAATAAACAAGAAAAATGTTGCTTTTGCATCCAAAAATTTCAGAAAGTAAGGAACACTTTGCTATACAAACAGATTAAGTGCTTTCATTCTCAGAAGAACTTCATCAGAATCTGATAACACTTAGAGTAAGTTTAAATATTCTAAAAGACAATGACATCAGGACTCCTCAGCCAATCATCTCAAGATGCCAATAAATGAATTGTAGCATTCAAATATAGCATTATTACAAGAAACGTAGTTAAAAATATAAATATTAAAAAACGTACACACACACACACACACACACACATATATATATATATATATATATATATATATATATATATATATATATATATATATAGAGAGAGAGAGAGAGCATTAAAAATAACCAAACATACTGTAAACAAAACCTTAAAGTTAAGCTGAATGCCACTGCTTTACCAGGGCTCAGTGATAACCTATCCCTAAATAGTTTACTGATTTTAAAAGCAAGAAAGATATGACTGTTGTTTAAAATTATTTTTTTTTTTAATTAATTTTAAGGTTTTGTTTACAGTATCTTTGGTTATTTCTTTTTAATGTTATATTTACTGAGTGCATAAATAGTTTTTATATACATATATATATATTTAACTAAGTTCCTTATAATAAGGCTATTTTTTAATGTTGTAATTAATTTATTAGTATCATGAGATGATTGGTTGAGAAGACCTGATGTCATTTTCTTTTAGAATATTTAAACTTATTCTATTTAAGTGTTATCAGATTCTGATGAAGTTCTTCTCAGGACAAAAGCACTTAATCTGTTTGTATAATAAAGTGTTCCTTATTGCCTGAAACATACCAAGATGTCAGTTTGTCAGCATTGACCTGTCAACCCTCCTCGAGAGGCTTTTCAGTATTAGCCTCTAAACGAGGTTTGTACGAAACAAAGGACTGCAACAATTATCCCCTTTCACAAACTTAGGACATCTACTGATCTGGGCAAATATAGATCTATAAGCCTGACCAGCCTCATTTATAAGGTTCTAGAAAGGATCATTATGGAATTAATAAACAAAGATAGGCAACCTACAAAACACTGACCCGAGCCAGTTTGGTTTTGTCAAAGGCAGATCCTGCTACACAACCTTGCTGACTTCTTTGAGGAGGACACTGAAGCAATAGATGAGGGGAAAAACTGTTCACACCACATATCTGGACCTTGCAAAGGCAGAGGGTGGCCTAATGGTTAAGGTATTTGCCTTACAAACACAAGGTGCAGGGTCTGAGTCTCACAAGGGATAATTGGCTAAGCTTAAAATGGCTCGCAAGGGCAGTTAGCTTAGTAAAAATCTATAAAATCTATAAATCTCTATAAAATCCCACATATAGGCATAGTTAATAAACTCATCCAGCTAAATGTAAATCTCTGTGTTACTCATTGGATAGCAAACTGGCTCACAAATAGAATCCAAGAAATTAGGGTGGGTGAATCTGCCTCCACCAAGAGACCTATCACAAGCAGAGTACCCCAGGACTCAGTCTTCAAACCACTCTTTTTTGGTTTTTACTTCTCAGAGGTCAAGACAAATGTAGAGAGCTTATGGATGACAAAGTTTGCTGACAGCTGTAAACTTGGTCCCATATCAAACACTCCAAAAAACACCAAGATCCTTCAGGAAGAACTGTCACAAATAAATAGCTGGCATCAAAACCATGACCTAAAACTAAATACCAAAAAGTGCATAACTATTCTTTGGCAAGCAAGTTGCCCTCTGCATCTTTCACACTGAGAACACTCTTCAGAAATTTGACCCAGCTATCTGAGAACATATGTAGACAATGAGCTGTCATTCAACCAGCATATGTTGACTAGTGTTTGGAAGTCCTTCTGTATCACAACTTATTAGCAACTGTATGGCATCTAAATCTAGGAAGGGGGTCATTCCATCGTACACTACACTCATCAGGCCAGTCACTGAATATAATGTCCCATTCAGCACAGACTTCATGAAGTACCTGACTCAATTCAAGTGATTGCAACGTTTTCCTCACCAAGAAGATTAAGGGACTAAATCACAAAAACGACTCTGACCACTTCAAAACTCTGTCCATCTTCTTGGTGTCCTTCGGGCTGCTACATGGAGATCTCTGCCTCGCATACAGAACTTCTACTGACCCTATCCTTCTAGACCTTCTACACATCTATAAGTCCAACAGTGGCAGACACATCCACTCTAGAGATCTCAGTCTCTATTGCAACTTAAACAGAATATGCTGAAGGGATAGATGTCTCACAGAGAATGCCACTTCTCTGAAACCACCTTCATCTCCAGGTGAAGTTATGTCTCTTACTTTATTCAAGCGCAACCTGGAAGTATGGATGGAAAAACATACGTTCACCTCTGGTTTGGCACCCTTGTCCCTTGTGAACAGGGTGAACATGTAAATACCTGTCCTATGGTTGTGATCATTCATACTTACTATACAAAGGTTTTTGCACAATACTGCAGGATCACCTTACTTGGAGTTATACAAGACTTTCACATAATACAGGGGCCTTGGTACCAACCTACTAGGGCATGGCTAGACTGATAAAGGTCCTTATAAATCAATACTCATATAAGTACCTATGTGTACACACACACACACACACACACACACACACACACACACACACACACACACACACACACACACACACACACACACCATGTAGCTCAACACATTAAGGCTTTTCTATTCAGATTATATGTGTCATTTGCCTTGGGTTCAGTTCCCCTTGCATGATTGTATTGTGCCATCACTGATAATTCGTGGTGGGGTGTATTGTGTCATCATTTATAATCTGGGGTGGGTGTTTGAGTATAGTACCTATAACACTGTAAGGGAAGTATGCTTATCAGCTGCATTGCATCTGTACATTTGTCTCACACAGGCCATTACTGTATGTTTGAATGCAGGCTTCAGACAGACTGTAAAAGTAGCTCAACACATTAAGGCTTTTCCTGCTGGAGTGCATGTAATGATGGTCTCAGCTGCATGTTTTCTTTGTAGCTTTATATTTGTCACAAACATGCCATTATTGTGTGTTTGACTGCAGTTGCCAGTCAGGTTGCACAAGTAGTTAAACATATTAAGGCTTTGCCTTATTAGTGGTGGCTGTGGGTTTATATCACCCACTGAGTGTACAATGTACTATCATTTTTACTTTGATGTGGTTATTTGTTGTACTTTCCAATACAGTATATGTAATGTTATCATAGTAAAGATACATATGAGCTGCATTTTTTCATTATATCTAGCTCCCCCACCACCACCATCTTTCTTGTTATCATCTGTATTTAATAGATTTATTTTTGTTTCTGTCCATTTATTTTACAATTACACATAGCAGCATCTAGCTCTGCACCAACAGATGGTAACACTACCAGTAACACCCGCAACATCCAAGTCACAGGTAACCACAGTCACCTCCACAACTCCTACAGCACCTGCAGCAGGCAGTCCAGTCCCCCCATGCACTGGACAGTATTACTCTTGTAGCCATCTGTAGCAGTGCCAGTGGAGAAGCCAGCTCTGTCATACAACAATCAGTCCAGACCCCCTGCACTGGACAGTATTACTCTTGCAGCCATCTGTAGCAGTACCAGTGGTGAAGACAGCTCTGTCATACAATAATCAGTCCAGATCCCCCTGCACTGGACAGTATTACTCTTGTAGCCATCTGTAGCAGTGCCAGTGGAGAAGCCAGCTCTGTCATACAACAATCAGTCCAGACCCCCCCCCCCTGCACTGGACAGTATTACTCTTGCAGCCATCTGTAGCAATACCAGTGGTGAAGACAGCTCTGTCATACAATAATCAGTCCAGATCCCCCTGCACTGGACAGTATTACTCTTGTAGCCATCTGTAGCAGTGCCAGTGGAGAAGCCAGCTCTGTCATACAACAATCAGTCCAGACCCCCCCTGCATTGGACAGTATTACTCTTGCAGCCATCTGTAGCAGTGCCAGTGGTGAAGACAGCTCTGTCATACAACAATCAGTCCAGATCCCCCTGCACTGGACAGTATTACTCTTGTAGCCATCTGTAGCAGTGCCAGTGGAGAAGCCAGCTCTGTCATACAACAATCAGTCCAGACCCCCCCTGCACTGGACAGTATTACTCTTGCAGCCATGTGTAGTAGTACCAGTGGTGAAGACAGCTCTGTCATACAATAATCAGTCCAGATCCCCCTGCACTGGACAGTATTACTCTTGTAGCCATCTGTAGCAGTGCCAGTGGAGAAGCCATCTCTGTCATACAACAATCAGTCCAGACCCCCCCCTCCTGCACTGGACAGTATTACTCTTGTAGCCATCTGTAGCAGTGCCAGTGGTGAAGACAGCTCTGTCATACAACAATCAGTCCAGATCCCCCTGCACTGGACAATATTACTCTTGTAGCCATCTGTAGCAGTGCCAGTGGAGAAGCCAGCTCTGTCATACAACAATCAGTCCAGACCCACCCCCTGCACTGGACAGCATTACTCTTGCAGCCATCTGTAGCAGTGCCAGTGGTGAAGACAGCTCTGTCATACAACAATCAGTCCAGATCCCCCTGCACTGGACAGTATTACTCTTGTAGCCATCTGTAGCAGTGCCAGTGAAGAAGCCAGCTCTGTCATACAACAATCAGTCCAGACCCCCCCTGCACTGGACAGTATTACTCTTGCAGCCATCTGTAGCAGTACCAGTGGTGAAGACAGCTCTGTCATACAATAATCAGTCCAGATCCCCCTGCACTGGACAGTATTACTCTTGCAGCCATCTATAGCAGTGCCAGTGGTGAAGACAGCTCTGTCATACAATAATCAGTCCAGATCCCCCTGCACTGGACAGTATTACTCTTGTAGCCATCTGTAGCAGTGCCAGTGGAGAAGCCAGCTATGTCATACAACAATCAGTCCAGACCCCCCCCTGCACTGGACAGTATTACTCTTGCAGCCATCTGTAGCAGTACCAGTGGTGAAGACAGCTCTGTCATACAACAATCAGTCCAGATCCCCCTGCACTGGACAGTATTACTCTTGTAGCCATCTGTAGCAGTGCCAGTGGAGAAGCCAGCTCTGTCATACAACAATCAGTCCAGACCCCCCATGCACTGGACAGCATTACTCTTGCAGCCATCTGTAGCAGTGCCAGTGGTGAAGACAGCTCTGTCATACAACAATCAGTCCAGATCCCCCTGCACTGGACAGTATTACTCTTGTAGCCATCTGTAGCAGTGCCAGTGAAGAAGCCAGCTCTGTCATACAACAATCAGTCCAGACCCCCCCCTGCACTGGACAGTATTACTCTTGCAGCCATCTGTAGCAGTACCAGTGGTGAAGACAGCTCTGTCATACAATAATCAGTCCAGATCCCCCTGCACTGGACAGTATTACTCTTGCAGCCATCTATAGCAGTGCCAGTGGTGAAGACAGCTCTGTCATACAACAATCAGTCCAGATCCCCCTGCACTGGACAGTATTACTCTTGTAGCCATCTGTAGCAGTGCCAGTGGAGAAGCCAGCTATGTCATACAACAATCAGTCCAGACCCCCCCCCCTGCACTGGACAGTATTACTCTTGCAGCCATCTGTAGCAGTACCAGTGGTGAAGACAGCTCTGTCATACAATAATCAGTCCAGATCCCCCTGCACTGGACAGTATTACTCTTGTAGCCATCTGTAGCAGTGCCAGTGGAGAAGCCAGCTCTGTCATACAACAATCAGTCCAGACCCCCCCTGCACTGGACAGTATTACTCTTGCAGCCATCTGTAGCAGTGCCAGTGGTGAAGACAGCTCTGTCATACAACAATCAGTCCAGATCCCCCTGCACTGGACAGTATTACTCTTGTAGCCATCTGTAGCAGTGCCAGTGGAGAAGCCAGCTCTGTCATACAACAATCAGTCCAGACCCCCCCTGCACTGGACAGTATTACTCTTGCAGCCATCTGTAGCAGTACCAGTGGTGAAGACAGCTCTGTCATACAATAATCAGTCCAGATCCCCCTGCACTGGACAGTATTACTCTTGCAGCCATCTATAGCAGTGCCAGTGGTGAAGACAGCTCTGTCATACAACAATCAGTCCAGATCCCCCTGCACTGGACAGTATTACTCTTGTAGCCATCTGTAGCAGTGCCAGTGGAGAAGCCAGCTATGTCATACAACAATCAGTCCAGACCCCCCCCCCTGCACTGGACAGTATTACTCTTGCAGCCATCTGTAGCAGTACCAGTGGTGAAGACAGCTCTGTCATACAACAATCAGTCCAGATCCCCCTGCACTGGACAGTATTACTCTTGTAGCCATCTGTAGCAGTGCCAGTGGAGAAGCCAGCTCTGTCATACAACAATCAGTCCAGACCCCCCTGCACTGGACAGTATTACTCTTGCAGCCATCTGTAGCAGTGCCAGTGGTGAAGACAGCTCTGTCATACAACAATCAGTCCAGATCCCCCTGCACTGGACAGTATTACTCTTGTAGCCATCTGTAGCAGTGCCAGTGGAGAAGCCAGCTCTGTCATACAACAATCAGTCCAGACCCCCCCCTGCACTGGACAGTATTACTCTTGCAGCCATCTGTAGCAGTACCAGTGGTGAAGACAGCTCTGTCATACAATAATCAGTCCAGATCCCCCTGCACTGGACAGTATTACTCTTGCAGCCATCTGTAGCAGTGCCAGTGGTGAAGACAGCTCTGTCATACAACAATCAGTCCAGATCCCCCTGCACTGGACAGTATTACTCTTGTAGCCATCTGTAGCAGTGCCAGTGGAGAAGCCAGCTATGTCATACAACAATCAGTCCAGACCCCCCCTGCACTGGACAGTATTACTCTTGCAGCCATCTGTAGCAGTACCAGTGGTGAAGACAGCTCTGTCATACAATAATCAGTCCAGATCCCCCTGCACTGGACAGTATTACTCTTGTAGCCATCTGTAGCAGTGCCAGTGGAGAAGCCAGCTCTGTCATACAACAATCAGTCCAGACCCCCCCCCCTGCACTGGACAGTATTACTCTTGCAGCCATCTGTAGCAGTGCCAGTGGTGAAGACAGCTCTGTCATACAACAATCAGTCCAGATCCCCCTGCACTGGACAGTATTACTCTTGTAGCCATCTGTAGCAGTGCCAGTGGAGAAGCCAGCTCTGTCATACAACAATCAGTCCAGACCCCCCCTGCACTGGACAGTATTACTCTTGCAGCCATCTGTAGCAGTACCAGTGGTGAAGACAGCTCTGTCATACAATAATCAGTCCAGATCCCCCTGCACTGGACAGTATTACTCTTGCAGCCATCTGTAGCAGTGCCAGTGGTGAAGACAGCTCTGTCATACAACAATCAGTCCAGATCCCCCTGCACTGGACAGTATTATTCTTGTAGCCATCTGTAGCAGTGCCAGTGAAGAAGCCAGCTCTGTCATACAACAATCAGTCCAGACCCCCCCTGCACTGGACAGTATTACTCTTGCAGCCATGTGTAGCAGTACCAGTGGTGAAGACAGCTCTGTCATACAATAATCAGTCCAGATCCCCCTGCACTGGACAGTATTACTCTTGTAGCCATCTGTAGCAGTGCCAGTGGAGAAGACAGCTCTGCCATCCAACAACAGCTTACAGACATAGTGGGGGAGATCAGTGGCAGGAGGTTAGATGGCCACATTGACTAGTCAGAGAGCCTCTTTCTGTAACTCACTGAGTCAAATCCTTGCCCCACACTGGCCCAGTGGTGAGGGAGCCCAGGGTGTCGTTAAGCTCCCACTGGGTCACAACTGACAGAGACAGCAGCTACACAACCTCATTGATTTCCTCATCCTGGTGTTCTCTTACCTTTTGTGCCTATGCAATTCTCCCCCTCACCATTGTTTTCCCTCTGTGTGTCTGATGTTACCTTCTCTATTTTGCTCCCCCTCCTTCATTGTGCTAGCACTTCTCCTATCAGTCTTGTCTGCCTTCTATGTTTGTTTGTGTGCCTCTGCTACACATCCAAACTCACATACCCTGCTCTTATTTCACTTACAACATGGGCAGCTAATCCACAAAAAAATAAAAAGTACCATACCTTTCACACCTCCATTCTGCTCATTCCTTAAGCTTTTCACCTTATGTTCTACCTTCTGCTTGTTTTCTCCTCTTCAAGACTTTCCTAGATTATCATTTCCATCCTTTAACTTAGTAAAACAATACATAAGCACATCGGCATAAAGTCCACTTCAAGCTTCCAAATCAGTTCTCTTTTTACAGCTATGTTTTGCCTGTGATCGTACAGAGTCTCATTAAGGCATGTGCATGGTGCAGGACCACTGCTTGTCCTCATCTCTCCATTCTACTATGTGCTGTTCCCACAGACTCTGCTGCAGCCATTAGCGAGATAATTAACAAACATACTTCCTTTCACTAATTACTCTGACCATTTTTTATTAATGAGCTTCAGCCTCGCTCCTGCAAACAAGTTAAACAGTGTAGCCACAAGTGTGCCCACCATCTGTATGAATCTCAGTCAAGCAATGGTGATGGTCATGTTGTGAAGATGGTCTGCAAGTATTTTGCAATTATACCCAAAGGCACTTTTAGGATATCACTTCCCAGAGTCCTGCCCCTTCCCATTTAAGTTGTGTTTTCCTTCCAGATACTAAAATATGGCAATAAAGTCCAGATGTTTTCTAAAAAAAGGCATCTGTAAGTAATACGTATAAATAGCTACAAGATTTGCTAAGGACTGCTATTGCTTGTTAAAATGCTACACTTTGGTGCCTTCTAAAATTTGACTTCTGATGATATTTTGGTTTATCTGTCCTATCTGAATACTCTTGTGCAATTTAACTAAACGTTATTGATTTAAAAAAAGAAACGTATATGTTGTCCAATACCTTGCTCTTCTATCGTTTACTATTACTTCTGCTTACAGGCCTTTCTTTCCGTAGCTATTGACTTACTTATGATTTTTTTACTTTGCTGCACTAGTGCTTCTGGTTAGGTGTCTCCATTATATGTTACCTTCTGTAATCAAATTTCACATTTATATTTATCATTTTCCTGCTTACACTAAATAACACAGTTGTTGACTTTACCATTTTACCCAGTCAACCTATTGATAATGAATGTGACCTTTGTCCCAATATATTTATATCTAGTGATTTAATGTATTTAATAATCCTTAGCAAAACAGATGCATGTAATTCTATTCAGAAGTAAACTCTGTTCATACACAAATTATAACTATTCATCTGATGTTTTGCCTTTTCACTTTAGTTATCAGTGCACTTTAAAAGCTAATAGTGTAGTTGAACAACTACAGCTGCTCTAAAAGCAAAGCCCTTGTGTAAGACTGAAGTATGCCATGATTACAAGCTTATGTAACATTCCTGAACTGCTTTGTAATAAAGGTTCACTTTGGAGCATTTTGTTTTCTTCTCTTCTCCCACTTGTCTTTCTTTTTCTTTGTATCCGTATCAGGAACTCTTGGAATGCTGAGATTTCCACAAAACCTTTCAAGGACAAGTCGAAAAATCCAAAGGTATACACAATGGAAAAAAATGGTGGGGGTTGAGGACATGTGAGAAAGTACTGCTTCAATGAAAGGAAGGTGGCTGCCCAAAACAAACTGCAAATGCTTATAAACAAGACAGGGAATATGTTTAAATGTAGGAAAAGAGCAGGCATTACAAAAATATTTAAACATGAAATTGCCAGTGCTGAATGTATGGTTGAACTACTACAGGGAACTATGCAACCAGATTAAAAGTAAGACAAGATAAATACCTGTTTACAAAACACCCATACATGCCTGCGGATCATGGCCACTGTGATCTGTGGGTGCACATATACATGCAAATGCCATTGATGCATCAGGGTGCGTGTTAAATTTTTCGATTGTCTTGCACACCATTGCTGTTTAGAACTTGTAACAAGCCTATATATCAGCATGGAAACAAGTTTGTGTTAAAGCAATGCATGTGGTACTGCTTCTTTTAATGTAAATTATACAATAGTACAGTGAAGTGCACTGATAGGAAGTTGTCTGCCAGATTTGTGAACTTATAAAATTACAGAATTACCTTTTACCTGTGTTCAGAGGGGTTTTGCTCCTTATCTTGAACTTTTTGCAGAATACTGTACCTTTGCACTGCATCACATTATGGGAATCCGTATCATCTGTTTATTTGTGAAAGCTCCACTCACAAATTGTATTTTCTTACGATTTCAAAAGGTTCTACTAACTGGACTGAGTTAAAATCATGTCTTAGTATTTTTCTTACTTGATAATAACTGGTCAGAAAAATTTCATTTTTTATCATATAGTCTAATGCCTAGTCAAAATACCATTAACATTTGCACTGTGATTTTTTCTTCATTGATTTATTCAGTTAGATATTATGGGAATATTTAATTAACAGTACTAAACAGATAAAGAGGAAGTACAGCTGCATATGCTGCTACCTTGGGTGATTAAGGCTATAACCTGTTAACAAATTGCTTCTGGTAGTACATGGTTTGATTCCCTTAGCCTTCATTTGCCTAGTGCATATTCTTGAGTAAGTCATTTAACCAGACAGTGCTTTAGGTCATTTGGGAAATTGGACTAGGATCCTTAATGGTCTTCTAGACCACATGCTTAGTTGTTATTCTTCTTTCGGCTTTTCCCGGTCAGGGGTCGCAACAGCAGAACTCCGGTTCACTAATGATTGACAGTAGATTTTTTACAGGTGCCAAGGTGCCAGCGCGATGCCCAACTTTCAACGAAGGCACGCCCATTCTATGCATGTCTTTCAAACACCACTCGACTGTGGGGAGGACATGCAGACTCCACACAGAAGGCACTCCAGCTGAGAATCGAACGGGCGAACCTCTTGCTGTGAGGCAACAACGCTATCGCTGCACCACCGCAGCTTTATAAATAGACCACATGCTTAGTAAATACAAATACATATAAACTGAGCTGTGACACTATAAACTCAGATGATGCACATAATGAACATATGAAGATGACATGGAAGGAGGCCTGCTGTCTGCTAAGTCAGATGAAGCAATGAAATTAACCCTGAAACAGTTGTGCCTCTCATACCCTTGTTTCATCCCTCACATTGTGTACCCCAACCAGTTCTGAACCCCTTTGATAACTTACAATGTTCTGCTACTTCTCTTAGTACATTTCCGGGCTCTACTTCTCCTCACTGTAATGCGGCATTTTATCAAGTCTGTTTTGAAATGTCTTTCCTATTTGCACAAATGACTCATCACATCCCATCTGTAGTACTTAAACTCCACATCTCCCTTTTTTCCTCATACAGTTAACTATATCCTTACCATGTTTCTCATTCTTCTGTTCTCTTCTTACATAAATGTGTAACTCTTCTAAATATCTGCTCATACCCCAGTCTGCCAGTACTCCATCATTTTGGCAACTCTGTTTTAAATGTCTTCCTTACTCACTGCCTGGTTGGCCTATAGAACTATACACAGTGTTGTGCATGCAGCCTTACTAGTGCCCTGTACAAATGACAGATGATGTCAGTGTATCTTAATCCACTCCATGTTCTTTGCTGCATTAAATTATTCTTAATCTTGATTTAAATCTCACAAATCCTTCTATTTGTCTGTATTGTTTACTGTCACCTAAACAAGAATGTATGTTTCCATGAGTTTCTAACTACAGACTGCATAACCTTGCACTTTTTTCATTAAATGTCAGCTGTCACTGTGCTAACTGCTGAAGGGCCCTCTGGAAACTTTCTGTCATCCATGGCTACCACACCAGTTTTGTTATCACAGGCACATAACCTGATCTTGCTCTCAAAATCCAGTGTAGTATCCAAAAAATATCTACTAAGAAGGACATATCCCAGCTACAAACCTTGAAGCGTTATACTTAATTGGTTAATTTTCACTTCATAGTTGCCCACGAACATCCAGCTTCTGATTTTGTTCATATGTCAAGTTCTTAGTCTGCTCCATCATTTTGAGGGCCCACCCCCATATCTTTTAATTTTCTTACCCTCTTATCTTCTGTAAGATACAGTGTGCAATGGCTTCCTGAAGGTCAGATAACCATATCTGCTGGGTTTCAATGGTCTACCCAGCTGATGAACCAGTCTCAGAAATGAATCAACTTGAACTGTCAAAGATGCTCTGTGTGAAACCTTGTTGCTTTAAATCAACACAGAAAGTACATTTGTGTAAGTGAAACTTACCATAACAGTAGATGTTCTAATAGATCACTGTAACAGTAGCCTAAGTTATATGTGTCCTACCACACTGCTGCAGATCAGCCTCCAAAAGCTAAGGGAACCTTCCATACACTCCAACTGTCAGGAGCTCAAGCAGAGCTCCTTAGAAAATTCAGGTAGCATATGAAAAGCTTCAGAAAATGTTATTCCTAGGAAGATGTCAAGAGCCCTGAAGAATAATGTTAGGAAACAAACCAAACAAAAAGGTGGACAAATCCACACCCTAACAACACCAAAAGATATAAGCAAGGAAAGGGTCTGGAAGAAATAGAGGCTACTGCAACAGCGATCTGTGCCTGAACATCTCATATTCCCTTACTCCAACAGCTTGCCATGCAGAAACTGTTGCATGATCCTCCCTGAAATTAAGGTGACCTTAAAAGGCCTGCAGTTAGCTGGCTTCTACCCAGAGTAGCCGTCATGCAACTCAACCATCATTATCAGTCTCCTATCTTTAACGACTAAACAGTTTTTAGGAATAGACATTTTTGTCAATGGTTCACTGAACACCACTGTCAACCCGTTTAATACCATTGCAGGTAGTTCATTTGGATCTTAGTTTTACTTAGTTGAAGATTCCTGGATTCTTTCTATACTTTGTTCTCACTCAGTATTTTTTTCCATTCATCCTTATCCATATCTGCTCAAACTTCTCATGATTGTGACATGATGGCACTTTGGTTTTATTTTATTTATTTATTTATTTGACATTTGTTGACTGGGTTAGTCAGACTGAGCCAAAGCCCTTTTTCACTGGAGGTCTGGGGAGAAAAGCTCCACAACTGCAAAATTAAGAATATAGTAATATAGCGATTATAAAAACAACAAGCAAGCAAGTACAAAAAACAATAATCAAGTAGAAAACAAGCATAAAAAGATGTATTGTACAGTTGAGGTGATTGGTTATACCATTTGTGGCTTTTCTCATGCAGTGCTTTGTTAATATTACCACAACAGAATATAAACCAACATGTTTTATGAAGCCTGTTATACCTCTCAACTGTACAGATTTTCGCAGAATAGCCAGATTTTTGACTCATACTTTTAGTCTGTTTTTCATAAAATTGTGGTTTTCTGGCAAATTAGTGGCAAATCATTAAAGATTTAAATTAGAAAATAATGGCAAGCATTTGAGTTTCAGATTTCATACCGTTCAGAAAATTCATGCTAATGCAAAAAAGTTTGTAACAGCAGTATTTAAAAATTGTCCCTATTTTTGCACCTTTGTCCCACTTTTATTTATGGCTTTGGCCAGATTGATCAGCAGTAATCTGCATTTCCACTGCAGACTGTTTTTATTCTAAGTTTCCACAGCTGTGAAGATGCCTTGCATTTATTTTCTCTTTCCATATTTTGTGACAATGTTTACTTTTGCCACTAGATGGCAGCACAAATCTGTCTTCCTACTCATGAAGTGTAATGAGAAGTTCAACATTAGGTTTTAAGCTGTAAATTCCCTTCTTTCTTTATTTTTACTTTTTGTTTATCATTTTTGACCAGGTTAGTTCAACAAAGTTAGGGAGACCCAAGGTTGTATATCTTATATTTTTGTCATGGTTAAAATATTGATGTTTATCAGTATGTATAAATATGTTTCAGCTATGTTAGGAACCTGGGTGGAAACTCCCAGATATGCTCAGAATTAGTCTAAAATGATACAAAAATCACTGAACCCACAGACATTGCCAACATACTGGCAGACAGGTTCAGTGCAAACGAGAGATAACTATCCCAGCGAGTGTAGCCTCCCGGACATCTCAAATAAGCTGCTCTCTCTAAAGCTAAAACACAGCATCAATGGGACGGATGGTGTCCCCGGCTGTGTGTGCTACCCTAAATAAGGAATTAACCCGCACATAAGGCAGCTGGATACGTGCCCAAGGGAGTGGCGACGGCAACTGTGTCTCCCCCTCACACAAAGCCTCGCCTCACCTGGTAAGCTATGGAGAGGATCATATGGAGCTCATAAAAAGATATAAGACATTGGACCCGACCCAGTTTAGCTTTGTCTTTTGAACTTGGTGGACTTTTCTGAACAGTCACAAGGCATTGATGAGGGAAAGGCAGTCCCCAGCCCTTCTACCTTGACCTGGCTTTTTGCACACAATACAATACCGGGTGTTATAGAAAACTTTAAAACTTTAAATGTAAAATGTAATGTTACAAGATTTTAAAAACAAACTGAAAAAGGACAGAACCCACATGGTTAGAGTTTGCTGGCGTGTCAGACTCCTCCAAGGTCTGGTGGTGTCCACAGGTGCGGTCCGGTCCCCTGGCCCCTGGCATCTACGAGGACTTTGGCTGACTTGGGAAAAACAAGGTAACCCCAAGCTACCATATAGGTGGCAATCCACTAACACAGAAGAGACAGAGGGGAGGGGGGGACCCAGTTGACGAGTGGCCTTTTTTTGACACTCACATTGCTAAAGTGGTTAGAAGACCTCTAGTGAGGTCATTGTTCCCCCTGTACTCTTTTTTTATCAGACCAATGATCGACAACAATGCCCCATAGGGGTATCTCACCCGACATCTGCAGCAATTGGAGAGACCCATTCAGTCGCATACCGTCTGCTCAGGTGGTGACATGGCCTGACATACAAGGCATGTGTCAACCGAAATAATGGATGGACTCCACTCAAAAAAAAAAAAATCCACCAAACCACTAGAGCAAAGCGACTTAACCTTTATAGATATATATATGGGGGAGGACGGGAGGGAGAGATTTTATCACTCTCAGAGACCTATGCTGTGGGAATAAAATCGGTCCATGTGAGGCCAGAGCTCACCCTCTCTGACTCTTAGAAATCTAAACCTGTGGATGTGGATGGGAGATGGTTTACCCCTGGAATCATCTCTCTGTCACTGCTGCACAACAAACAGCAACACAAACTAATTTAAGGTTGGTTTTTTTTTTTAAAGAAAAGGGTGGCGTAAGCCTACAAAAATTTAAATTGCCTTTATTAGTATAAACTAGTGTAAAAACCTATGATGAACCTGAATATGAACCTATGTTTGTTTATGGTGACATTATTAGTGTGTTGCATTTTTCCTAAAACTGGTGGCAGTGGCAACCTCGCAATGCCATGTAAAGGGTGAAACCAAGATTGCATTTATTTAACATTCAGAAGCTCTATGTTTTTTGTTTTATATCAGATTCATTAAACTCTGGTTTATAGTAGTCTGTTCTAAGATTTTTATTATCTGAAATTCAGCTAATGGACATAGTTTCTGGTTGATTTGCTCACATTTTAGACCCAAATTTTTCAAAATGCAATCTACAGAATCCTGTCTGACAAATACTGCCATTGTTATGCACAGTGCATACCTAAAGGTACTTTGCAGACTATAAAATCTCCTTTTGGGAAATAACTTTACAATAAAGCTACCTATAGTACAATAGGTTAGGTACACATCTATATTTAATTTGGTGAGAATGTGTTTGTAACATCTTCACTTTTCATTGTTTTACCTTGAAACTGTAAGCAATGCAGCAGTTCCTTAAGTCCTTCTAATGGCTGTTTCTTACACTATGCCACACTTATTTACAGCTTTTAAATACTATTTTTATTGACAGTGTCATCTCACCTTTTAAAAAAGACATAACATTGTGCACTGCGCTTGCTTATGAGGAAGCAGGCAGCAACATAAAAACAGCATACTGAACCATATGGGGCAAAAATACCAAAAACACACTGGATTCTGTTCCACACACACACGCCCATAACTTTTTAAATTCCAGACTTGCAGAACAGCTATTTCTTCTTTTTTGTTTTGTTTTCTTTTCTTTTTTGAGTGGGTGGGGTTGGATATAGCCAATAGAGTTAGACAGCTGTACAAAGCTGTCTGAGCAAGATGCAAACTGTTTTTGAAGACCATTACTTGGATGTGAAGTTGCCAATCTCCAGAGACAATATCACCTAAAAGTACAGTCAGCATTTTCTGTAAAAAAAAAAAAAAAAAGTCTATGATGATTTAACTATTTTTTCCTCACATATTATCATAAAACATTGAAACTCGGTCACAGAATTTCAAGACCTGAAATAGGTGCTCACATTTAAGTTTTCAAATTCACTTTCCTATTATCTTTCTTCTCGTACTGAAATATTTTTCATATTCTTATTTATGTGGCTGGGAAGTTTTAAAACTCTTTATTGTACCAAGAAAATTACTAGAGGTGCAATGAGCCTTCACGTGCATTTTTGTATTTCACATGAAAGGAGAGGCCAGTTATTCCCAAGGTAAACTTAAGAACACTCATCCAGTCATCAAAGCTTATTTTGAAAGAAAATATTGAATCACATTATTTAACACAACACAGGTAACGTCATGTTGGCCTAAAACATAACCAAAGGGGAAGCACTTCAATTTACTCCTATAATACTTAACTTCTGCTATGAGTTCCATCCATAAATTCCATACCTTCAACCAATGATGTACATAACTGATTTAGCTCCCTACTGAAATGATGGCAGTTGAAATGCCAGGTGCTAACAAGAGGGGGGAAAAAAGACCAAAAACAAAGGAAAAGAATGAATCTCGAAAAATAATTCTTCTCCTTTATACTTCTTTTTGCAGGGGGGCAAGATTCTCCTGCACCCCCACACTTCCCAAACTTATATATATATATATATATATATATATATATATATATATATATATATATATAGATATATATATATATATATATATATATATATATATATATATATATATATATATATATATATATATATATACACACACACACACACACACACACGCACACGCACACGCGCACACGCACACGCACACACACCAATTCCAAGATCCATACCTTGAAGAAAAGGAAATTTTCCAAGAAATTGCATCTCACCCTTGGTGTGTGCATGTACGATCTTTCAGCCATTCAATCTCCATATTTGGGACTCAATCTAGCAGGTCCCAACATTTCAAATGGTTACTGTATAACAGCAATGTTTAAAATCTGTCCCTATTTTTGGGACTTTGCCCCCCATACCCACTCTTCCCCAAGTTATTTTATGGTTTGTCCAGATTTCTTGTGCTAACAGGTTGAGAGGTATGCATAAAGGGATGACAGATAAATGTCCAGTTGGGGGAGTTCACCATCGCAGAGCTCAAAGGTATGACAGATAAATGTCCTATGAGGCCAGTTTTAGCCCATGTATCTTCAGTTTTGCATTCCATTCCCCTATTCTTTGCTGAAGTTCTTGCTCAGAGCCTGCCTGTAATGCCACATCATCTGCATACAGCATCTCTGTTGATATGCCCCCTCCAAACTGTTTGTTAATGTACTCCATCACCAGTATAAATAGCAGTGGATACAGATCTGTACCCTGATGCACACCCACTCCCACTAAGTCTGCCAATGTTCTTGGACTTTCAACCATCACATGACTGCCTCTCAATCAGCTTTCTTGAAACCATGTCATATGCCTTTTCCAAGTCTAGGAATACCAAGTGCAACTCTTTCTTCATCTCTAGCTTCTTCGCAGCTATCTATATCACTGCAAAGATGGGATCAGTTGTGCTGCATTCTGATCTGAATCCAAACTGTTCATCTTCCATCTTGCTTTCCACTGTTCTGCATACTTGTTTATCAATTACCCTTTCCAGAACTTTCATGCACTGTGACAGGAGTTTGATAGCTTTGTATTGCCCACAGTTGTGGATGTCCCCTTTGCTACTATGCTTATTTTCCATTCATCTGAGATACGCCTTTCTCTCCATACTGCTATGAGTACCTCCAGGAGCCATTTCTCCCCTATCTTACCCAGCATCTTGATCACATCTGCCGTGACCTCATCTGAGCCTGCTGCTTTCCCTGATTCATTTTCTTTAGTGTTGTTCTTACTTCTTTTAGGGGGCTCCATCTCCTTTTATTGTTGGATGTGTCTTGGGCAGTACACCTTCTGTGGGGTTTTCTTCATTCAGAAGCTGCTGAAAGTCCACCTTCTATCTGACTTTGATTTACTATGTGCTGCTATGTAGGTTGTTAATGACATCTCCTATGAAAGGTGTCTGACTATATTCTTTAACCTTCTGTCTTTGCCTTGCAAGCTAAATTTCTTTGAGCCATGTACCAAGACACTTCCAGAAGCTGGTAGAGAGCCTCTAATGCCTTGTTCTTTGCTATTGCAACTCCTCTCTTAGCCTTTCTGATAGCCAACCAGTATTTCTTCTTTGCCTGGTTTGTCTTTTATATCTCCCACTTTTTCCTGCACTTCTTCTTTTTTTCACGACTTTCTGGACTTTTGCAGTCCACCACCAGCTTTTCTTATGTACCTTATTTCCATACCTGGTTCAGCCACATACCAGTTCTGCAGTCCTCACACATGCTATTTTGAGGCACTGCCATTCTTCTTCAAATCCACCTATTTCTTCTTCTTTTTCTTTCTTAGGTTCATAAGTTTATAGGTTCATAGGTGGGTACTGGGCTATCTGCCCGAAGGCATTTATAAGCCTAGCCAGAATGTGTTGGCTTTCACCGCCCCCTTAGATTAGTTCTCTGTACCTCTGTCCAGCAGAGCCACTGCAGTGATCCCGGGGGTAAACTTTCTGTTTACCATCCACTCGTCAAGCTTTCTTTTGAAGAGTGTTAGCAAGGAGCTCTGCCTAATGTAGATTGGGATCTTGTTCCAAAGCATGGGAAGTCTCTGGGATAGGAATCTATCTAGGTGCTAGAGCCCAGAGTAATTCCTTCAGCTCTTGTACTTTCTCTCTCCTCATCTTCCAGGTTTTCAGCCTAGTTTCCGTTAACCATAGAGCTTTCTCTGATGACTGCTTACAGCTGACTGTGTGCCAGCTGTTTCACTGGGGATGACTGCAATCACTGATTCTACTCCTTTGTCTTTTCCTTACTATGAGAAAGCCAACATTGCATGTTGATCACTCTTGTGTGTGATCTTGTGAATGTCTCTCTTACTGAACTATGTGTTGGCAGCCATCAAAACATTTGCCAGAGAGAAATCTAGAATGGCCTCCATTCTTTATTCCTGTTGCTCCACCCATGTGAACCAAGGTAGTCCTCAAATCCTGTTCTGTCTATCCTGACTTGTGCATTCAGGTCACCCATTATCAAAACCAATTCATGTTGCCCTGCTTGATCTTGAAGGTCCTGGAACTACTGTCTGAATGCACTCTGTTCCTCACTATCACATCCCTGATGCGGGGTGGGACATAGATTGAGATTATGAGTAGTGTCCTATCCTTACACTGGAGTCTGATTGCCATGAGTCTATCACTAATTTTGATGATATCCCTCACTGCCTTCTGAAGCCTTTCCCTCACCACAATTCCCACACCATTTCTAGCCTGTCCTCCTCCTGAGTAGTAGACTCTGGATCCCAAGCCAAGTGGCTTAGATGCATTGCCCTTCCATCTTGTCTCCTGGATACATAGGATGCCCTGCCTCCTCTTTATCATTGCGTCATCCACTTCCAACCTGCATCCTGTCAGTGAACCTACAATGAGTGCAGCAATTGGTAGTTAGAATATTATACCTGCTCTGAATCTATGCTGTGAGCCAACTAACAATTAATATTAGCTCATAATACTGCATCAAATGATTGTATCTCTAGTAAATTGTTGTACATGGGCCCACAGATAGAAGTTGTTGGCTTCTGTAGGAATCCGTCACACGGCGTAGAGGAGGTAAAGCAATATATAAGAATGACTTCTCTAAGGCTGCAGTGTTAGGACAAAGTCTTTATGCTGGAGATTTGAATATTCTGTGGATTATTTGGGACACTTTTTCATCAAGTACTGTTGCTAAAAATATTATATTAAAGACTGAGCTCAAAGGCCTTGGAACAAAATGTTACTTCACTGACAAGGATCAAATAATATCTTGGCTATGGCTCTTTCAAACAACTCTGTCATGGTGTGTGTTCTGATGCTAGTTTAACCCCTGGGTAGTTCTAATGATCAGGGTATATGTTTCACTATACAAACTAGTGTGCAGAGTAGAAGGGTTAGGGTAAGCTACCAGTTTGAAAGGAGATATCAGGATGCTGACTAGGACCTTATTCAGAGAAAGTTAAGCTGTTGGGACTGGAGGAATTAAGTAACTACTGGTAATAGTGCCGCTGATAATCGGGCTTGTTTCAAGTCTTGATAGGACAAATATGTTCCTTACAGGAAAAGCAAGGAAAGAAAAGGTATAAAAGGGTCCACTATAGTTGAATAGGCAGTTACTGTGGCTATTCAGAAGAAAAAAATCTGCCTGGCTCAAGAAGCCTTGTCTTTCAGAGAAGAAAAAAACAGGTATAAGGAAATCAGTAATAAATACAGAAGAGCAGTGAGGAGGTCTATAAACCAATATGAATGTGCACTGGTAAATAATGTTAAGGACAATATAAAATATATGCTAGAGAATATAAAGGCCTAAGTATAAACAGCTGGGCCCTACAAGATGGAAACGACATGATAACTGAAAAGAAGGTAACAGTATTATTTATTTGCCAAATGTTGTTCCATATTTTATACTTTAATTCACCTAGTAATTTGGGTGTAACATAAGTTATTGATATGAACCTCCCTCAGGTTTAAACAGGAATGAGTTTTATGAGACCCTAAATAAAATCATTACATATGCTGCTGTGGAACTCACACTTTGAACAGGTTGTTTTTGAATAATATGAAGGACCTGTTAAGTCCATTATTAGGTATGCAATTTCAGTGACTTTTGCAAGACGCTTTCATCCCCAGGTTTGGAAAGAAGCATTTATAACACCAGTTTTATAAGGGGGTGATGGTAGTGATGCAGATAACTACAGACCTATAAGTTTAAAAAGAAGTTATGTCTTACCATAACGTTCCATCTGTGTTGTAGATCTTTGTTCATTCGTTACCATTAGGACCTTGGTTTCGTCCTCGGAACCGATATGGCCATTTCCAAGCTCGTGCCAGCCAAAAACTCTCAGCTAAGACCTACCCATAATGCCCCTCTCCTAGTTACTTCAGATCGAGTTTGCCTGCCCTTAGATAATAGATGTAGTAATAGAAAAAAAATAGTAGGAGGCTCTGTCTGAGCAAATACCCAAACCAGGAGTTCCTAAAGTCCACCAGGAGTCCAGGCAGGGGGAAGGAGGGTGGGAAGTAATGAATGAACAAAGATCTACAACACAGAGGGAACATTATAAGACATATCTTCTTTATCTGATGTTGTAAATCTTTGTTTATTCATTACCATTAGGACCGAGTCCCCAGCTACTTGAGCCCTGGGTGGCCCTAAGGAAGGATATTCCTGAGCACCATAGAACCAAAAGATGCCTGTCCTCTGGAGGAGAAATCCAATTTGTAATGAGATATAAAGGTATGAGGTCTTGCCCAAGTGGCTGCTGTGCAGAAATCATACATAGAGGCTCTGGAATGAAATGCTATAGAAGTAGCCATAGATCTGGTAGAATGAGCCTTTATTCTGGAAGGTAAGCACAGCTTATTCTGTTGGTAGATAAAGGTAATGACGTTTCTAAGCCAGGAGGATAAAGTCACTTTAGAAACAGGTTTACCCACTCTGGGTCCTGCAAAGGCCACAAACAATTGATCTGTTTTCCTGAAAGACTTAGTCCTGTCCAAATAACAATGAAGCTGCCGATGCACATTAAGGGTGTGCAAAAGGTACTCCCCTCTATTAGAATGCTGAGGGAAGAAAACCGGCAGGTCAATAGATTAGTTAATGGAAAAGCCAGAAATGACCTTGGGCAAAAAAGAAGGATCAATATGAAGGGACACCCTATCCATGTGGAAAATCAGGTAAGGACTCTTGACACTCAACTCCTGCAGCTCAGATACTCTTCCCGCTGAGGTAAGTGCTACTAGAAGTAAGGTTTTCCATGATAAAAATTGCAGATCACATGAATCAAAAGGCTCGAAAGGAGAACCTGTAAGATACTGAAGTACCAAAGTCAAGTCCCAGGGTTCTAAGGCAGGCTTGACCAAAAGTTTAACATGTAATACTCCTTTCAACAAGTTCTTGCATAGGCGTTGTGACATAAGTGAAGAATTATCGAGATCATTATGAAAATTGGCGATAGCTGCTAAATGTACAGTGATCGTCAAAGCTGAGGCTCCTGCATGCAAAAATGGTAGTTAGGTATTGTAGGATCTTTTGAATAGGCATAGAGAAAGGGTCTAAGTTCTGATCTTTGGCCCAAATAGAAAACCTAGTCCATTTACTAGAATAAACTTTCCTAGTGGAAGGTTTGTGTGAAGCCAGAAGAATTTCATGAACAGGAGATGAGATGTCAGGCAGCCTGGCAATTATTGGAAGTGAAGGAACCAGACTGTGAGCTTGAGACTGTGCAGGTTCAGATGAATCAGTCCTTGAGGATGAGATAACAGGTCTTTGGAATGATCCAGGATCCACAGACTATGAATCAAATGAGGCCATATGGAAGACCCGGTGGCCAATCGTGCGTTAGAGCATCTCTCGAGCCTCCATGGGGGACCAGGTGCCTTGGACAGTCTTTCCCTGGAAATGCCCCCACCACCCTAACAGGGAAGCATCTGTGGTCACAATGGCTGTGGGCTGAGAAAGACAGGATGGTCGACACCAAAGATTCGTTTGTGGGTTCATCCACCATAACATTTCTTCCTTGCAACGGTTTGAAAGACGTATCATGTGGTCAAGTGGGTAAATTAGCAATGACCATTCTGCGGAAAGGTGCCACTGTAGGATTCTCATGTGCAGTCTCGCCAGTGGTACCAACCTAATGGCAGCTGTCATGGAGCCTAAGAGTTGCAGTACAATATGTGTTGGTACATAGGTCTGAGGAAGAAGGTCTTGGATTTGATGTATGTTCGAAAACCTGTGAGGGGGGAGAGAAGCTTGACAGGATGTTGTGCCGAAGACCACTCCAATGAATTCCAGTGTCTTCACTGGAGACATTGAGATTTGTCCTTGTTGATTGTAATCCCCAAGCAGAGAGTGAGACCTTGAGTGTAAGAAGATTCCTGGTCAGAGCGGTAAGGAGCCAATTGTCTAGATAGGGAAACACCTGAAATCCTTGTAGTCAAAGATGAGCTCCCACAACTGCCATACATTTGGTGAAAACTCAAGAGGCTGTTGTGAGACCAAATGGCAGTGTCCTGAACTGGTAGTGATTGGCTCCCAGCCGGGAGCGGAGAAACCACCGGGAGTGGTGATCCATCTTTATGTGGTAGTATGTGTCCTGGAGGTCTATAGAGCACATCCAGTTATCTCTCCCTAGGAAGGGAAGAATGGACTGTATCATGAACATCCGGAAATTTTGAAGTTTGATAAATTTGTTCAATAGGCTGAGATCCAGGATTGGTCTCCAGTCCCCTGCTTCTTTTGGCACTAATAGGAACCTCGAGTAAAACCTGGATCCTGTCTGGTCTGGTGGTACTGGTTGGATGACTCTTTTCCTTAGCAGCTTTTCTGTTTCTAAGGCTGCTAATTCCCTCGGATTGGGTGGTACATAGGGGATGGGAGTTAAATCGAATGGTATTTGGTAGCCTCTGGATATTATTCTCTGCATCCAAACATCGGTAGTAATAATATGCCACGCTTTTAGATGCAGAGAAAAATTACCCCAACTGCTTCCAGAGGAACACAATTGGGCTGCTGCTCAGGAGCGCTGGTAGGGTCTGCCAGAGAAAGAATCTCTAACGCCCAGGTTACGCGGACCCCCTCTACCCTGAAAGGGACGTCTTCCATATGAGTTGCCCCCTCTGCCCTGGGGGATTGTTCACCACGAGTGTCACGAAAAGGTCCTTGAAATTTCTTGAACCACATATTTCCTCCCTTCTGGTTCCTGGAGTAGGACCTCTGGGGGTTGGAAAGGCATCTGCCCACAGCAGAGAAGGTCTTTCTGTCTTTCTCACTCCGTGTAAGTGTGTCTCGTACTTTGTGTCCAAAAAGTGCAGATTCGTCGACAGGTGCATTGACAAAGGAAGATTTAAAGGGGTCTGTGAAGTCACACAACCGCATCCAAGCATTACGTCTCATGACAACACCTGATAGGGTAGCTCGAGCTGCCCCATTGGTGGAGTGAGATATCAAACGCATCGAGGAGTTTGAGATGGATTCAAGGGTAGCTAGCTGTGAGGCGACAGTATCACGCACCTCAACAGGCAGTACCCCACCAAAGAGGGAGACATTTCAGAATTTAGGTCTCTTTGGAGGTGAGTAAAGTGTGCTGGATAGTACAGCGACCGAATGGCAAATGTTGATGAAGCATATGTCCATTTCCCTAGTCTGTTCATGGTCTGGGACTCTCTGTTTGGAGGATGGATGGTGAAACTATCTTCTGCCAGTTCCCTCTTGGTGGCCGCCACCATGACCATAGTATCAACTGTCAACTGCTAGGACCAGTGGGGCTGGTCTTCAGGTGTAGAAAAAAATTTTGTCTGGCCTCTGAGGGACAGGTTCTACATTGTCTGGGGCCTTCCAGGCATGCTGCACAATGATTTTAACAAGGTCATCTGCCGGTAGAGTCACCCAGGAAGTAGATGGCTAGGCATGGAAGGCCTACAGGAACACCGATTCCTCAGAAGAAGGGTTATAGGACTTCCAATCTCCCCGCTGCTTGAGGATTTTGAGAATGTCTCCGAATGAGATGTCATCTGGGGACCCTTCCCCCTCATCACAATCAGTGTCTTCGGTGATAGATTCCTCCGGTGAATCAAAGTGCTTCCTCTTGCGCTGTTTCTTCTGGGGTGGCTCCCCAGTGGGATCTTCTGAGGAGGACTCCAGAGTAGGGGTTCCCTTCAAAGAGGGTTCTTGTGACTTCTGTGCCCGAGTTCCCAAAATAGAGGGTTGGGAGAGGTGCATGCTAGGGGAGGGTTCTGATACTGATGTCATTGGTGCTGACTGTGAGTCCACTACCTGTATAGTAGGCCCACCTGAGGAGGGATGGAGTCCGGAATTGGGAGAGACAACCTCGGAACCGGGGTCACACCTCACCAAGAGGAGCCCACCTCCAGGTAAGGAGCTCTGAGAGAACTGGAAGCCGTCAGAGCTGTGGACATAGATGGTGCCAGCGAGAAAATAGGTGCCAGGCTAGGTACCAAGGTATTGATGTTCCAAGCACTGCTTCAGGAGAGCATCAGTTTCACCAGAGCCGATGCAACAAGGGTGGATGGTGCCAACAGGGAAAACACTGCTGTCGGAACTGAGACAGTATGCACCAGAGTGGAAGTATCTTGTCCTTGGCAGGTATTCGAGTTTTGGAGCTAATGGAGCCGAAGAAACTGTCGGCACCATGGCTGGGGAATGGTGCCGAAGCAGGTACAATCATCAGAGCCAATGTCGGATCCAAGGATGGCACCAAAGTCAGTGGTGCGAAGTCGGAACCAAAATAGGGGTGAATATCATGGACAGCACCAAGGGAAAAGACACAGAGCCTGGTGCCGAAGAGGTCTGCGCCGAGGGCCCCGGTGAAGCACGGAGCCGACTCAGTTCCATAACTGACAGAGATGCAAGAACTGAGTGACTCCATTTGTCCTTATGTTTTTGCTTTTTTTGGAGGGGGTGAGACCTCTGACCCAGATAGAGCCTCTGAAAAAGGTGTCGTGAGTAATCAGTTTTTCCTTATGTTTTTTGGACTTTGGAGGGGGTGAGACCTCTGACCGAGATAGAGTCCCTGAAAAAGATGTCTTGAGTAATCTGTTTTTCCTTATGTTTTTTGGTCTTTGGAGGGGGTGAGACCTCCGACCCAGATAGAGCCTCTGAAAAAGGTGTCTTGAGTAATCTGTTTTTCCTTATGTTTTTTGGTCTTTGGAGGGGGTGAGACCTCTGACCCAGATAGAGCCTCTGAAAAAGGTGTCTTGAGTAATCCTTTTAAGATAAGTTTATTTTTATGTTCTGCTAGTGTACAATTACTAAAACTAGCACAAATGTCACAGTCAGCTTTAAGATGATCCACGCCCAAACAGTAGACACAACGAACATGTGTATCTGAGTTAGGCATCTTACGTCCACACTTGTCACACTGTTTAAATCCCAATTTAGCTTTGTCTGATGTAGTAAGGCAACAAGGCTTTGCTATAGAAAAATTAAGGGAGAAAATACCAATGATGTTATTTTAAAAAATACCACTAGTAAAAAGGAAAGGCCTGTCAAAGACAGGAGAGAAGGACAGTACCAATAAAGGTAAAAAATTAAATTACCAAGGAAAAGGGTTGGAAATAGGCCTAGGTTATACGCAACAGTGAGAAAGGGCTAACGACTAAAAATTAAATAATTTTGAAGAGAAATTGTCTTAAAATTAACAATTTTCTACTTAGATTTGAGAGAGATGGCTAGCATGTCTAACTAGGAATGCAGCAAAAGAGATCTGGAGTAACTAGGAGAGGGGCATTATGGGTAGGTCTTTACTGAGAGTTTTTGGCTGGCGCAAGCTTGGTAACGGCCACATCGATTCCGAGGACGGAAATGAGGTCCTAATGGTAATGAATAAACAAAGATTTACAACATCAGATCTAGTATTACTGGGAAGTGTTTTGAGGGGGTATTTGTTAAATGTATGCAGTTACTAGGCACCCAAAAATTTATGATATTACATAACATGGGTTACACAAGCTAAGTCATCTGTAACAAACCTAGTACATATGGATGTGACATCAGCTTATGATGAGAAAACTAAATCTGGATATTGTATTTATTGACTTGGCAAAAGCATTTGACTCAGTCCCACATATGCAACTTATAATATCAATTAGGAATTCGGACCAAAATCTGCATATAATACTGAGGTCATCCTACTGGACACGTGCCAGGAAGACACTAGAGTCTGTTAGAGGTGTAAGATCACAATATTGTGAAGTAACAAGTGGTGTCCCACAAGGGTCTGTGATAGGATAATTTTTATTTTACACCTTTATGTCTAGGATACCAGTGAGCCTTAGGTTCTGGATTGACACCTATGTCGGTAATGGACACAGGCAACCTATAAATGGTTCATCTCCTAGATCCCTGCTTACACTTATCAAGGGTATCAGAACTTGTCAGAGATTTGGGATGCATGACTAGGCTTAAAAAGGCCCTTGTGGTCATTAGCCTAGTAAACACCTATGAACCTGCAGGAGAGACAGGTATGTATTCCAGAAATTACCCCTTCTCTTGAACAGGCTCCCCATTCATGTGAAGTAGAGCTGCTCCCTAATCCAATTAAAGTATAACTTGTAAAACTGGATAGGGAAAAAGAAATTCACCCTTAGTTTGGCACATATGTCTCTAATGGGCACAGATAGCCTATAAATGGTTCATTTCCCAGGCACCTGCTAATAAATGTTTCATCTTGCAAGCCCCTGCTTGTACTAATAAGGTTACCAGAATTTGTTAGAGGTTTGGGATACATGAATAGATTTAAAAGGTCCCAGTGGTTGTTAGCCTAGTGCACACCTATGAACCTATACACAGCAAATATCATCCCGCAGGTTTCTGGAGAATCCTGAAGCACGCCCCCGGAGGTGTCTAAGCAGTAGAAGTGGACCTTTATCATGTATGGATCTGTAACAGTGTAAAGTTGTATACATTCCCTGACACAGTCTATGGGATTCATACAGGTATTATTATTCATGACCCAGGGCATATCTGGCATCACCAATAAAATGTACCCAAGGAAAGTTACCCTGCATAAATTGCAGATATAAGTCATACATGTACCAGATGCTGGAATTATGAGCACTGTTTGGGTGGCACACTGACCCAATGTATATAGTACCCTGTGTGTGTTTCAGAGCATTTAACAGTTGATGGAAAGAAATAGCTTGCTGTTGCTATACCATTTCTCTGTATACTTAGTGGGCCTTGATGGAGATGTGAGTGCAATCAATGGCACCAAGTAATTCATTGAAATGGACTATGTCATAAAATGTCCATTCAGTGTTTCTCTCCTCTGTGGCACGTGAAACCACATATGATCCTCTACATGCTGTAACATAACATTTAGAAACTTGTGTAGTATCTGTGAGGCAGACACATGGAATATATTCACCAAGCCTCCTTTCAGTCACAGAAAGGTCCCTGTAGCAAGGATTTTCAGTGTTACACATATCCATAGAAACAGGTATCCTATGCATCCTATGAGCCTGCATATGAAGGCTGCAAATTTTTGACTCCTATATGGTGTCTTTGTCCATGGTAGTGGTCCACTATTTCCATGTACTGGCTGAGAGGATGGCTTCAAACAGGAGTTTGGAGGGGAACAATGAACACATTTCCAGCTACTGGCTGAGAGGATGGCCTCAAACAAGTGCATTTCTGCACAAGTCCTGCTGCTCACCCTAACATCTTAGCATGGTCTCTGTTCAGCAGGATTTTATGGGATACAGTACATGGGTGGTGGGAGCTCACTGAGCAGTTTTTATAAGTGTCTAATTCACTCTGCCATGTTAATTATCATTATTAGCATTTGCCACTGCCTTCATTATCATAATACCACTTATTGCCATCTCATTATGTAGTCATTTGCATGCCACATGGCCCAAGGTATTTTTTGGCCTTATGCAACCTCCCTAACTATATCTCTGAATCATGCCTACTCTGGGTTAAGCTGCTAATTACACAATTTTGCTTTACACATTCTGTTGTTTCTTTCTGAATTCCAGCCAGTAAAAAATGTGATTAAGACTGGTAAAGGAAGTTAAACAAAATGTGCTTCTTTACAGAAATTATAGATGAAATTACTATGCTTATGATATGTGTAAGATTTGAAGTATTTAAAAAAGAAGGAAGATTTTCTTCTTTGTTTGTTTGGCTTCAGTGCTCTACCATGACCAACAAAGCCAAACAAACAAAGAAGGAAGATTTTCTTTGTTTGTTTGGCTTTGTTGGTCATGGTAGAGCACTGATCCTACTGGATCATTTTCAGGCTCAGCCAGGAGACACAATTCCCAGTCAGATCAGAAATAACACATAATAGTCACAGTAAAATGATATTATTGTGAGACAGAATACACATTTTTCAATTACAATTGCAATTGCAATTACACATACAATAATCACAGAATCTCTAAACATTGTAAGAAAAAATATGCACTTTTAAAAAGTTGCAATTACTATATCATTATTATTATTATAACTTATTCTGAATAGGGAATTTTTTCCAGCAGATTTGTATGAATCAATTTTAAGGAAATATTTACATTTTTCTTGTATGATTAGTAAGAACATTAGCTCTGCATGAAATTTAGGAAAGAGTGTAGCAAATTTTACATGTGGAGGAATGGCAGTAGACATTTTAGGGGCAAGAATGAAGATGGCATAGGTTCATAGGTTGTTACTAGGCTAACAACCACTAGGGCCCTTACAAGCCTAGCCACTCAACCCAAACCATCTGGGTCCCAAGTAGTATGGGTATCTATACTTGATGGGGGGGGGGGCTTGTTAGTAGGGAGGTAACTATGGATTTGTAGAGGGTGTGTTAGTTAGGATACTACTTTAATTATTAACGGCCTCTATCCATAAGGAACATGGGGACCAGGCCGAGGATAAATTTACAATTTTTAATCCAATTGTCAAGATTTCATTTGAAAAGGGTCAGGGATGAACTCTGTTTTACATGGATGAGGATCCTGCTCCATAGTGCAGGGATCCTTTGGGACACATATCTGTTTCTCTAGCACTTTCTGTTTATGTCACAAGTAAAGTTCAGATCTCTAAATCTAGTGTTTCTGGTGCTGTTTGTTCTGCACATGTGCAACAGATCCATCAGGGCTGGGTCTGAGGAAGCCCTGTAAGCCAGGCAAAGATCCCTTTCAGCAGCCTGAAGCATGCCCTCGGAAGTGTCTAAGCAGTAGAAGTGGACCTTTATTGTGTATGGATTTGTAACAGTGAGAGAGCCTTTAGGCGATCAGTGTAGGATAAAGTATTCATGCCCTGAATTCTCCTCGTAAGAAACCTTTGTGGGCCTTCCAACTGTTCCAAGGGAATGGTTAGATACATGCCAAAAGGGGCACTGTAGTCAATGATAGGTCTGATAGGGGCCAAGTAGAGTGGTGCTATAACTTCATTGGATGTCATAGCCTTACCTATAAGTTGGGCAACACAGAATGATTTTCTTATTATCTTAGCTACATGTTGGTTCAAAGGCCAGATTGCTGTTTATCAGATTATTTACTATTGGGTCAACTCTTACGGGTGTTTTATTGACAGAATATTTAATTTGGGTTGACAGTTTCCCAAAGGGCATTATAATGCATTTTTTGGCATTGAGTTTTAGGCCATAGCTTTGGCAAGAGTTATTTATTTGTCTGTGTTAAACCCTCTCACAAGATGTTGGTGTCTTAGGGGGAATCTATAATAGCTTTGAATTTACAGTCATCTGCGAGCTTGGTGAGCCAGAGGCCTTTTCCATTAACAGTGACTTCCGAGATGTAGATGCCAAACAGAAGCAGGCCAAGCATGGAGCCCTGGGGTGTTCTACTGGTGACTGTTTTCTTCGTGGAGGTGGTCTCACCAATCCTTACTTCTTGGGTCCTGTCTGTCAGCCAGTTGGCAATCCAGCAAGTTTTGTAGGGATTTATGCCTAGCTCAGAGAGTTTGTCAACAATGCCTGAGTGGAGTACTGTATCAAATGCTTTGATTAGGTCTAAATATGCTGTATGTACTGTTTTACAGGGGTAGTAAAAGTCACCCATGAATTGCTTTGGTGACCCTCTGAAAGAAATCTACCAGGTTAAGTAGGCATGACCTTCCCTTAACAAAGCCAAATTGGGATGGATCCAATGTTTGTTGGCTGTCAATGCCCTTATTTATCATTTCCATGATAATTCATTCCATGACTTATTAGGCTTGTTAAACTGATGAGTCTGTAGCTCCCTGGGTCCGCTGATGATCCACCTTTTGGAGGGGAAAGACTGTTGCAGCTCAGCATTCCGTTAGAATGTCACCTAATTCAAGCCTGTAGCTGAAGAGTACCTCAAGTGGTCCTGATAGGTCATGTTTTATGCTATTCAAGAAGCAACCAGGGATGTTGTCAGGATCCATGGAGGCAGAGTTCTTGGCTTTAGTAAGTGCTGGATTGCTATGCTGAAGGGAATTTTACCTGCTGGAGATGGAGACGAGTAGGGTTGGTGAGTCATGTTACCCTGATCATTGAAGGTGCTACCATTCACCCCCAGAAAGCTGACTGCTGTATGTTACCTTTAAGGTTCCAGTCACAGCTGAAGATGGCCTCATGATTGTCCTTTGCATGTGAGCCTATTCTAACCTCATAGTTGGCCTTGTTGGAGTTAATTAGACCTCATAGTTTCTTGTTCACTTGTATAAGAGAGCACTTGTTTTTAAGGAGTTGCTTTTCCTGATTTGGCCATGAGTTTTCTTCTTTTATTATATACACTGATTAGGTGAGTATTCCACCAATCAGATTTGTTTTTAGTGTTTGTTTTGGGTTTACTTCTGGTAGACACAGCAGCCTCTATGTACCCATTCACATGTTTGTACAGGGACTCTGTGAATAATTCTGCATTGGTAGCTGTGGTCTCTGGTTAGGAGAGCCTTAAATTTTGACAAACTGAAAGATGTAATTTGCTTTAAAATACTTCCTAATGGTTACTTGTTTAGCTGGTTTTCTAGGTTGATTTTTGCTTCAAAGAAGACAATTTTGTGATCCAACCTCACCAGTGAGGACGTGGCGGGGGGGGGGGTGCAATGCTCGCCCATGTTGGTGCGTACCAGATCCAGTATGTTTCATTATCTGGTTGAAGCATGTGCTATCTGTTCCAGGATGCTTGGGTTAACAAAGTCCAGGAAGCATTGTGCCTGTGAGTTTAAGGCAGTGTAATTTTCCCAGCCTATACAGGGGTAGTAAAACTCACCCATGAATAGGGTATTTGGTTGGATGGTGAGTGTCTCTAGTAGGTTTATGTAAAATTTGTGAGTCTCTAGGGGCATAGATGGTGACCTTAAGGTTGCTTGGAGACTTTTTCACTATGTTAGTAGTGCTTGGCATGCTCAGAAAAGCATAACATTTAATGAAGGGCCTGAAGTGTGGAGGCATCTAAGGTTATAGAGCTGGTTGTATCATGTGGTCTGTTCATCAGAAAGGGAAATGAGTTAAGCTTTACGAGTTTGAAGAGTAGGACTGCTACAAGTAGAGAAATATGAGTTCCAAAGGTAGCCATGTGGCCTTATCAAGGATGAATTAGTGGAGTTCTCTTTTGGGGTTAGAGAAATAAATTTGCAGATATTATTGCAGGTGATTTGTAGAATTCTGAGATTCTTTTTTGATGCAGAGGATATGATGTGGAGACCATATTCTGTTTGTGGAATAAAGATTCCTTTATCAATGGTGGCTCTTCCTTCTGGGAAAGGAAGTGAGATATTTTATGGGACCAGAAGATCAGCAAGTTTACTTTAATTGTAGTGTTTTATATATGCTTTTGTAGACTGGGACTGGGATCTAGTCAGACACTGTGGTGCTTATAATACTGAACTGCTACTATTGCCTCCTGAATGGAGTACGTTATGGCACAGTTGCTGGGTACCTTGACCAGACTTAGTTGGGTTCAAAAGATCATGGCTTTGTATTCTCTCTGTTTAGAAAGAGTCTGGTGGTGAGCAGCCAGTGAGATGCATTTTGTAGGTCTATTTCAAGCTGATTATTGATCAATGAGTGAAAGGAGTTAGATCTTTATATGACCATATTATCTGCATAGAGTATTGCTGACATAAATGGAAGGTCTGTGGGATGTTTACTAATAAACACTAAGAGTATAAGTGAGAGAACTAATTTGGTATTCTTATTTCTTATGTGGATAGATGGATGGTCAAGGATGCACTTTAAAAAGTCTGTTGGAAAGGAATAGCTCAAAGCATTTCACTGCTATAAAGCTAATTCCTGCAGAGAATAGAGATTTTAATAGTAGCAGGTGATCCACTGTGTTAAAGGCTTTAGTTAGGCCTTCAAAGAGTGTTTCTGTCAGCTTATCTTTGATAAGTACATCACCTGTCAAAGTGTAGAGAACAGTCATAGCATTTCTATAAGATAAGACGTCATGCTGTACAGGGGAAATAATTTGTGTGCCTGTAGGTTATCTGTGAGCTGGATATACATCAACTGTTCAAATATTTTGCAAAGGCTGGGGACAATGGAACTTGGGTGGAAATCTTTTTTTTTTTTTTATTTTGAATAGCTATGGCCTATGGCTGTTTTCCACTGGGGCAGCATGATACAATTGGTTAAGCAGATATTAAACAGATGGGTAAAAGGGTAGATGAGGTATGTCTGTTAGAGGGAGAAGAACCAGGGATGTAGGCCATCAGCCACATGGGGAGCAACAGGGTGGATAAATCTTGGTATACAATTGTTTGAAGTAAAAAGGCAGGGTCAGTGGGTCAAGGGGGGCTGTGTTATATGTCCTGGGGCAAGGTTGTGATAGTGAGGTGGGATGAAAAATCTTCTACAAGGTTTTGGGAAGAGAATGAGCTGGACATTGTGGAAATAGTCGCATTAACTGAAGGCCACATCCTGATATCTTGTTTATGGTTTAGCTGGATAGTAGATTGGGATTCTGTAAGAAAGCTGGCTTTACGTCATCTGGTTGTATTTGTTTGCAATACCTGTAAGCTGAGTGACAGGGAGAGAGAGACAGAAAAAGATACTTGCACACATACACAAACACACACACAAATTAAGACACCTTCCTAGTAGGGTCACTGAAGATGGACCTAGGAAATGAAGGATTTTATGCCCTTGAAAATCTGGGGTAGAGAGTTTCATTCTCAAACTAAATCATTGCCATATCCAGGGCAGGTGTCCAGGATGACCAATTTTGGCATATTAGAACAAAATAGGCAATGAAAGCTGTCAAGCAAGCTCTGTAACTCCTGGATAAGGATTAGTTCTAAGGGCTGTTTAATCAAGTTTGATTGTGAATCAAGCTGGGCATGATTCACTGATGGCCCACTGATGGACAAGGTGTCTCGCTCCCCCACTGTGCTTCCTCGCAGAAAGGCATCAACCTGTGCAACAAAAAGTCATTTTAGAGAGCAAAAGGAAGGAAAGTCAGCAAAGTAATGAATGACAATTCAAATGAAAGGACACGCCCACTTGTTATTTATGGAAGGCTATATTTATCACTTTCCTTCACTGTGAAATTAATTGAATGGTGGCTGTATTTATTTTATGAGCAAAGTAAGAGGGAAGGGTAGAATAAGAAAGTAAAACAGTGTTGTTTATAGAAATGCAAGTTAGCACAAAACAAGTTTATTCTAAATAAGGCATAGACTGCCATATGCTAAAGATGTAACTAGGGTAAACGAATCCAGAAAAAATACTTGGTAGCTACTAAAGGTGATGTGGAAAAACCACAACAATCCAAACAATAAACCGAACTACACCACCACGGCTGTTAAAATCTTCCTTGGTTGAAATGTTCCTTTATTAAAATTCCAATTAAAATGAAAATCAGATAAAAAGTCCAAGAAATCCCTTCCAAACGATAAGCACTTTCGGCTATGCCTTCATCAGATTGTGAGGGGAGTTCCTTTTTCATTAATAAATTACTATTAACCACTCATGCTTTGCCTTTTGCACCATAAAGACCCACGTAACACACCAGCGAATCATGTTTCATTATTCCCTACACATAGTTTTAGCTTTAAGGTTTTGGAATGTACGTTCACAGGGGTGAAAAAAGGTGATATCAATAACATCACCGAGATAAATGAAATCAAATGGATAATCAACCTGAGAGCAGACCGCCCACCAGGCTTAAATGCTGTAGTTCCTTTAAGACATATCCTAAAAGATAGGCGAACTAAGATTGGGTAGCATGGAGGCGTGTACCCAATCCTGGCATCCGAGTGGACTAAAGGTCATAGCACAGAAAAGAGGGCGATGGTGCAAAAAGCAAAGCATGATTGGTTAATAGTAGTTTATCAATGAAAAAGGAACTCTGATTCCCTCATGATCTGATGAAGGCATAGCCAAAAGAGTTTATCATTTGGAAGGGATTTCTTGAAGGAATATTTCAACCAAGGAAGATTTTAACAGCCATGGTGGTGTAGTTCAGTTTATTGTTTGCAGGGTAAAGTGAAGGAGGTGGGTGCTCTGCTTGCAAACTGTTAGGGGGCACAACTGGAAGGTGCCAATGGTGTGGGAATGCAGTACTGCCATTACACTATGAAGCTGTAAGGATATTGTGGATTCCTAAATGAAGGCTGATACTGCATTTGCTGTCATGGGTGAAACACTGGACTACTCAGAGCGGTGATTTAAATTTAGCAAGTTGCTTGTTCATTGCAAGCACTTTGCTATAGAGGAGTGTTTTTTTTTTTGGCTCTTCAACTTCAAGGTCGGGGAGAGCAGTGCTGGTCGTAGCACACCTACCTATAGTTCCAACTTATACCTCGCCGTTATTCTTTTCTATGACCTTAGCAGTAGCGTACGTCTATGAACTATTCAGAACGCACATTAGTATATGTCAGCTGTTATTGTTCTTAAACTGTCATCCAAGGCAGTGTTTACCACTGTCCCCTTTTTACCTTTGTCTGTTACTTAGAACACCTTACACAGACAATCCCATTCAGAAAGGCATTACCTCAGGAAGTACAAAATACAAACCTCTACTATCTGCAGAAGCTTTTTAGCATATTTAACAAATACCGATCACAATCTTTCACAGCATGCGGACTTTTTAATGGAATATATCAATCGTTAGTCTTGGGTATACAAAAGAAATGCAGCTAACATAACTAGAACCAGCTTTAGTGACTCACCCTCAGAGCAAAGCATATCATACACATTTAACTGAAGTAAAAACAGCTTGTAATAATTAAGCATTCACACTCATCCTGCACAAAAAATATTACCACTTACGAAATAACTGTTCAACAGACCAAGGTTCAAAACAATGAATAATCTCATTCAAATCATCCCACAGAGAACATAGGTTTTGTAAACTGAGATACTACCAGCTCTGAACTTGTTACTTTAAGCAAATACTACTTTAGAAAGAAAAAAAATATGGTGTGGGCAAACTAAAAGCATGTACACAAATAAATAGCAGTCTCGGAAGAAGCCTTTCTCCTTGATCTGTATGTGTACTTTCTTGCTGCACTATTTATAACTATTTTATACTGGATATGCTGTATACAGCCAGAAGGAAAAGGACTGTACATGATGAATAACATGACACCCATCATCCTCTAGATGGGTGAATTCAGATGGTAAAAACACTTCACATGATGGGTCCCACGTCCCACCACAGGAAGATGTTTTCTAATAGCAAACCTTCAGGAATGCAGTTCTGTGGAGTCAGAGAAAGAATTCTTTACTTCTTTTAGATTATGGACACCTTTACATCTCCCCAGTTAGGTTGTGGATACAGAGCTCAGGAAGTAAGGTGATACAGTTCAGGAAACAAAGCATAATTCCTATAAGTATTTACAAATTCACTTTGTCTAACATTTTAAAACAAATTGGAAACTCCGCAGTTCTTGTTTAATTCAGTTTCTTTAAGAACATAAGAGTTTCTCCCTACCATACTTCCTCAGACAGACCAAAATCAATTCAACTTCTTTTAGTTGTTTTATCTGCTTTAATTCCTAAAATACAGCTGATTACTTTAAGCTACTGAAAAGCTAAACAAACTGAGCAAAAAACAGACAGTCCTTATGGTAGTAATGGGGGGGATTAGGCATAAATTATACATGACTTCACCTCACCTTCTGTCTGCTTTTATCAGTGGAAGGCACAGTAGCAACATACTAAGAAGGGAACCAGCAAAGTTCCCTTTACCTGACAATAGATTCCTATTTATCTCATGGGTCCCCAAGTGATCCAAGGTTAGCTGAAAGATATAATATCCCACGCATCTCCTGGATATTTCCCCAGGACAACCTTCCAGTGGGCATGCTCAAAATAACTCCACCAGGAACTGCTCAAGGGTTATTTTCAGGAAGAAGCTTGAACAACCTCGGTTACCTTAAATAAAGGAACAGCAGCTGTATTTGGGAGTCCCAGATTTCCAATCTCCTCCCCCTTTCCTGTAGAATAAGTCTGGTCATCATGTGGAGTAACCTCAATCCACTGCTTGTATCTATCATCTCATGATTTTGGTCACTACTCACAGCTCATGACCACAGGTGTTGATCAGAATATAGAATGATCAGTAATTTGAGGATCTTGTCTGAGAGTTTACCTCCCATTATAACATCACACATCAGTTCAGTGCCAACAAGATTGCAATTGCTTTCTCAAGCCACTTGTATTTTCATGATCCCACTTGCAATTGCTCATGAAAAGTAATTTAAACTCTTCCAGTAATTTCAGCTGATCTTTACATGAAGAGAAAGTGTTGTAGCCTCAGATATGAAGGTAATAATTCTCGTCACAGTCACGTTCCACTCAGAGGTGAATATACAGGACACTTGCAATCGGAAGTGAATCCTTCAACTGTGTGTTACAGGAGTGCAGCAAATATCAAGCCATGTTGTAAAGCCATTAAAGAGTTTTTGCAGGGGAATGTGTCCCCTCTGCACCCTTTTTAAAAGAGGATGTGCCCCTCTCTGTGTCCCCAACGTGGGTATCTCTAATACCCACATCTGTGCTATTCATATGTACTAACTGTAGCCATTGCTGTACATCAGAGTAAAGGGAATACTCCAAGGTATTGCAATAATACAACAACCTCACACTTAGTATACACTCCCATCTTTGTATATTTAGTCAGTTTTCTATCATGTAATTGAAATAGAAGCGGTCAAGTCCACCTGTGCGAGTCCCACATTGCAAACATTGTAATGTTGAAAACTGACATTACTGAATGTCCAAACTTGCCCCATTCTGGACCCATGGTAATGCTTGCTCCTGGGTCCACAACGATAGGGAGCTTTGAGGTTTGCTGTTTGTGTAATGTGTAATGGTATTCGGTATTACAACTGTCACAGAATGGTCTTGGGCAGTACTGGACCCGACCACCTGTGTGTCGAGTACATGACAGTAAACCCATTTATTCACATTGTTCCAAGGATCATAGAGTCCTTAGAAATTCAATAGAATACATTTGCAGCAGATAATGCAAAATGCCACCTATGCATTTTCATAAACTTCCTTTTATAAACACCTAAGATGAATATTCCAAAAGTTTTCTTCTAAAAGACTGCTAATTGTCAACTGTATGACCCTACACTGAATTTGCTGAATATTTTTTCATATTTATAAACCATTTTCACACCATGTTTGCAGAACACTTCCTAACGGGCCTCAACTCATAAAAAATGCACTATTCTTGCATATTTTTTCCTAACAGGCAATTTCAGACAAAAAGAAACATTTTGCATAGAGACTGCACAATCAGAGACAGAACTGAGTAATGACATTTCGGACTTCATGATATAGACACACAAGGTACCTATTCTGAACATTTTGCCTGAACATGCTACTGACATTAACATGTAAGCTTCAGGGCACCTTCCACACTTCCATATTGTCAAGCAGCTTGAGCAGAGCTGACTAAAAGACAAGTTTGGGCATAAAGCCTTTCAGAGTTTTTCCTGCCAGTAACTTGGCCTAAAAGGCCAAGGCTATGAAGAACAAAAAATAAATGTCCACACCCTGGCATAAAAAACACACCAAAAAACAAGGGGGGTGGCGGGAGGGATCAGAAACTGTAGCAGTGATCATTTGAACATCTGCTATTGCTATATGTTCAACTTACACAACTGTACTGTGTTCTTCATATTGATCACTGTTGCAGTATTCTTACCTATATGGGTAGATTACCACAGCTGACTATATGTGGGAGGTGGAAGGAGAAGGGTCCAAGTGCCCCTGGAGAATGGTCCTAGCAGAGCATGATCTAGACCTAGAGAAAGAATACAGTTTATAGTGCTTTGTAAAAGCATGTACAAAGGGCCAAGTAGCAGCTTTTAGAATACTTCCAGAGTCCAACACTTTCCAAAAAGCCATAGAAGAACCAAAGGTCCTTGTAGAGTGGGCCTCAACCCTGTCTGGAATAGATTTATCATGGTGAGTATAACAAAAGGTAATAGCCTCAGACAACAATTTGAAAATAGTCTGTTTTGGCACTGGTTATCCTGTCTTCTTACTTCAGAAGAAATGAAAAATATATTGAATGGCACAGCTAATAGCGTTGTTACCTCACAGCAAGAGGTTCCGCAGTTCACGTCTGGGCTGGGGTGCCTTCTGTGCAGAGTCTATATGTCCTGCCTGTGTTTGTGTGGGTTTCCAACAGGTGCTCCTGTTTCCTCCCACACTCCAAAAATATGCAGTAGGTGGATTGGACACTCTAAATTGGCCATGAGTGAGTGTGCAACTGTGTGGTGCAGAAAAACTACTCTGGCAGGGCTAGCCACCTGATGGTGTAACCTTGGCTCTTGATGACTGTCACTGTTGAACTGACACTCTGACATCATATTTAAAAATGGGAAAAAAGGGGTTGTAGATGGATGGCTGGATGGATGTTGCTAATTACCAATGCCATGACTTTGTGTTTAATTTCGGAAATATTTCCTCATAAGTTTATGGAATTCAGCATCCATATTTGAAAAAATGACATCTACATGGCCTCAAAGACTTCATGAGGTAGACCTCACAAAGGATTATTCTGAACTGTTGCCCAAAATATTTATATCTGTTAAAGTTGCAAATCTGTATTTCATTTATCAAATGACTCCTTACAACTTTACTAAAAGTCAACATTTTACACTAAAATGGGTGTGGTTTGTTTTCATTCCTATAAATGTATGATTGCTTAAGTTGTAAGTGAGGTTTAATAAAGATGTTTATTGTTTAAAAAAGGGGCAGAAATTGAATAATTTATGTAATGTTGCTTAGGTTGTATGATATATATCAAAATATGTGAAGTATCATGTTAATTTAATATGATTTGATTACTTTTGAAAAATGTAAATTTGCCTATGCTACAAGTGATAATTCAGTAAAGATGTAAAAAAAATATTTACACCAAAATGCCTTCTGTTTGACTTCACCTCATGAACAGATGCATTCACCTCATGAACAGATGCATTGCCCTTACGCATATTTGTTTCAAGAGGTGATTTCAGATAGGAAATACCATTTTATATAGCAATTTAGGAATCATGTTTAATATGGAATTGCACAGTGACACTTTGGAATGTATGACATCAACCCATACACAAATGTTCTAAAGGTCCCCCCCCCCCCAGGTCACTAATTACCAAAGTTATAAGCCACTGTTTTATTTGGTAAACTTTTCCTCATAACTTTACTTAACTTCACCAGCAAAATGTCATTTAAGGGACCTTATCTAAACAACTACACTATGCTTCTACCCTCCTACCTCTTAAATTAATGCTCACTGCTTGTAGTCCAGAACCTCCCAAACATAACTTTTGAATTTGTGCTCAGAGACTGTTGCTCAGAGGGAGCCCGCCCTCCTTACACTCTCATGATTAGTGCTTGTTTTTGCGATGTGTCCTCCCAAACTCATCTCCTAAGTCATGTTGTTTACCTAGTGTCTGAGGTCACCCTTCTCCCAAATTCATTCTTATCAAAAATCATCCCTTTCCTTCTTCCCAAATTCAACTGCAGTACTTGTTGAGCCATGCTCCCTGCTTCCTGAATCCTTATTCAGTATTCATGCTTTATAAGGAGCCATAATTATTAATGTTGTTGCCGCATAACTCCAGACTTTGTGGTTTGTTCCTGAGCTACAATTACTGAGTTTGCCATCTGCATGTTCTCCTAATCTTCATCTCTTTCTTCAATATTGTAGATTCTTCCTACTTCCCAGACACCTGCTTCTTGACTGGCTTGTCTAAATCCTTTATGCATATTACCTTTGTGCTTATCCCTGCTTTTTCTACCGGAATTGTATCAAAGAGGTCGACATCAGTCAGCTTCTTTAGGCTGAACAATTTGGATGTTGCATTGATCCATTCTGGCATAGCTTGACTTTATTTTAAACAGTGTCATTTGTGCTTTAACATTAAATTTATATTTAATTTGATGAGTTATCTTGATAACTATTAGCATACCTCTCATCTGTCCAGATTTTCACAGAATGCCCAGATTTTTGCCTCATATTTTTAATCTTTTCCTCATAAAATTTGTGTTTTCTGGCAAATCACTGAAGACTGAAGTTATTAATACTGACATACATTTGAGATTCAGACTTCATATCCTTTTGAAAATGAATGCTAAAGCAAATCCTATTATTCTAGCAACTTTCAAACTTCATACAAAAAAATCTTTAAAATCTGTCCCTGATTTTGGACCCTTGCCGATCCCACCTCTGTTCCATCATCTCCCCCCAACTCACACACACTGTTTTTTTTGCTTTGTCTAGATTTCTTGCACTTAGATGGTGAGAGGCATGCATTAGTAGGTGTTTCATTTGGTCAGGCCTTTGTTTCTATGTACAACTGTTTGTTTGACATTTCTTTATACTCAGTATTCAGTGTTACTCATTCTGATTTAAAATTCTACATTTTACTTCTTTCATTTTCTTTCTTTTTTTTTGTTTCTTTGCTGTCTTTAGAGTGAATTCATACATCTGTTCTGCCAGTTCTTATAAATGAACCTAGACACATGGGAAATATAATACTTTGCTTACTTTCTGATAAGTGAAATTATTATAGGGTCATAGGTTCATAGGTGTTTACTAGACTAAGGACTTCAAGGGCATTTTTATGCCTAGCCATGAATCCCAAATCTCTGACAAGTTCTGGTACCTTTGTTAAGTGTAAGCAGTAGCTTGGGAGGTGAAACACTGACAAGCAGGGGCACTGAAGATGAACCATTTAAAGGCTACCTGTGTCCATTAGAGACATAGGTGCCAAACCAGGGATGGATTTCCTGTTCCCCATCCAATTGTCCAAGTTACACTTGAATTGGGTTAGGGAAGAACTCTACTTCACATAGATAAGGAACCTGTTCCAGAGAAAGGATAGTCTCTGGGATATATACCTGTCTCTCCAGCAGATCCTATTTATATCACCAGCAAGGTTTAAGTCATTAGAATGGGTAATTCTGGTGCTGTTTGTTTTGCAGATCTGCAGGAGCTCCATCAGAGTGGGGTCTGACAATGCCTTGCATAACAGGCATAGATCTCCCCTCAACAGCCTGTAGGAGACAGAATACAGGGATAGGGCTTGAGGCGGTCTGCATATGATATTTTACTTATGCCCTGTATTATTTTAGTGAGGAACCTCTGTGGACATTCCAGTTGTTGGATATGCCTGGTTAGGTACATACCAAAGAGGGCATTGTACTCAATGATAGGTCTGATGAATACCGAATACAGTGGAACAATGACTTCCTTGGACCTAGATGCCGTACCTTTGCTTATAAGTGGCACAACATAGAACAATTTCCTTGCTATTGTAGACACGTGATGGTTAAAGGCTGGATTGCTGTCTAAGTGTGTCCCCAAGTCCCTGACTACTGGGTCACCTGTTAGGGGTGTGTTGTCAATATGATTATTACCAGGGGTAGGTGACTTCCTGAAGGATACTACTATGCATTTCTTGACATTTAGTTTTAGTCCATTATAATCTACTTGAACAACAAAACAATGGCATTTGTTTAATTAACAGAAATGTCTTCCATGTGTTACTAATATTTTATTGTCTCTTTCCCTTCCTGCTATGATAATGCTGCACCCAATAAAAAGATTAATTCATTATTCCACTCTGGCTAATGTCTGTTTTCTTAAGCTCATTAAATCTTTTTATGAGACCCTAGTTGTTATTAGTTTTACCTCAGCCTCATTATTTTAAACCACCCTAGCAAAATAGTAATAGTTTAAATGGTGACTACATGCTTATGGCCCTAAACAGCACTTCTGATTGTAAATATAAGATGGATGTTTATGTTGACCTTGACAAAGAAGACTATGTGTAACATATGGTCACATGGTGTCATGATATGTTTCTCTGCAATCATTGTCATGTCAGTCATCCTCAGTCAATCCACCACAGAACCTTTTGTGAATATGTTAATATTGTATTTTCATCTTCTTTGATCTTACTGCTCTGAAATTACTCCAAACTTTGAGCTTAATCCTGTAATTCAGTAGTATATCTTTCCAAGGAATCTTGTCCATTATTTTTTAATTTTTATGTTTAAAAACTGCAGATTTTAGTCTGTACAGCACTATATATGCCAGTGCCCTCCATAGAAATGCTCTTTGTATTTCTTCAGAAACTGAGTGTGCAGTTTTTTGTAGTGTTTAAGATTGATGCAGATTTTCTATATTAATCAACACTTTATTTGGATACCAGGCTTTCTTTTCCCTTGCCTTCCAGTTGTATAAATGAGTGAGATACATGATGCCTGTCTGAATGTAACACAAAACAGTTAAAATGCCAATAGAGAGATGCCTGGGGACTAAAACACCCCCCAGTCTTTCTACTACAGCTATACCTCAAGCCTAAGTGTTTCAGATAGAAAAATAAGCACCTGTAATTATAAAGACCAGTCGATCAAATAAATGCTGAAGTCCATTAGTCTATTACTTTAATCAGACAAGACAGTCAGAATCGTATTAGCTACCAGATCTGAGCATCTCAAGTGACAGTGGTGTCACTATTTCACTCATACTAGAATAAAAAAAAATCAATTAAACATAAACCATTAATAAAGGCTATTTTTTCTCATTCTAGGTCCTATGTTTAGTGGCACAATAGCAAACAAGAAGAATGCCAGACTCATTCTTACCATAACAGGGGCAGTGATAATGGAATTCTGCTCAGATGCCCTGGATGGAGCAGTCCATTCGTACCTTATAGATGTCGTCTCCGGGGAGCAGCAGGACACAGCTGTCAACATACATGCCTTAGCATCTGGTCAGTGCATGCTTTATTTTAGTTATATTTGTGTTGGAGATAAACAACACCATAAGTATGATTGTATTCTGTAGAAGCAGCTATATCTATACCAGCACCAAGTTTTATATTATCTTTCATTGTATTTATTTTTTCTTTGTAAGTTGTGTAAATGGGCAAACCTACATGGATCATTTTAACCAGTTACTCAGATGACACAGGTGCAATATGCAAAAATGCTTTGAAATACAGCAAAATTAAAGTATAGCATAGTTTGTAAAAGATGGAGCCATTATATAAATTACAATGGAAAGATAAAATATTTGAGCTACTCACATCAAAACTGTTACAGAACGTTAACATCAAAAAGCACAGTAAACCCTATACTTTAACAAGCCAGTAGCAATGGAAGGATTCTGGTGAGCCTGACCCTTGACTAGCAAAGGCTACAACAGCTGTTTTTGGTCTGATCATTTACCGAAGGCTATGCCATATTCTGACAGAGAAAGCCTTTATCCCACAGTAGATTTTGTTCTGTATGGCAAGGAATAACTCTGAGCTGATTTGTTTTCAGTTGAAAGGTGGAATATGAAAAAGTGAGATACAATAACAACTATATGAAGGCTAATAGAGGTAGAAATGTAGTTATCATAACTACTGTGGATTATATTAAACATATGTCTAACTTGTTAACAGATAAACAAGCTTATGAAGAAATCCACCTGAGCTTTATTAAAGAAGCATATAAGAACATTGATTTGAATTTATCAGACATGCTTGAGAAAAACAACATCAGCACTGATGTATATAATTTTTTGCATATTTTCAACTCCAAAGTAGGTGTCCTTTGTGGAATTCCTAAACTGTACAAGAATAGAGAGAATTCCTCATTTATATCTGCAACTGCTGTCTAAAAGCAATCTTTTCCTCACTACCACAACCCTGATGTGAGGCATAAACTGAGATTATGAATGCTCCCCTATCATTAGACTGGAGTCTGATTGCCATGAGTCTGTCACTAATTCTGATGATATCCCTCACTGCCTTCTGAAACCTTTCTCTCACCACAATTCCCACACCATTTCTAACCTGTCTTCCTCCCAAGTAGTAGACTCTGCATTACCCTTGCATCTTGTCTCTCGGATACATAGGATATCCAGCCTCCTCCATACCAGCATGTCATCCACTTCCAAGCTGCGTCCTGTCAGTGAACCTACAATGAGTGTAGCAAAGTAAATTAAAGATCTTTATTTAATTATCACGTATGACATGGGCAGTCATACATTTATATAGATGAAAACAAACCATATCAACATAATTTTTAGTTGCAAATAATATACATCACTTATAATTTATCCAAACACTGTCAGTCAGACATTACATAACTCATTCAAATCCTGCCTTCTTTTAACCTTATTCCTCTTCTGCATGTATTCTTCACATAATTCCCATCTTTTCTATGTAATTTGCTCCTACCCTTTTCTAAAGATCACATTTCCAATTTTTGTATCTCTGTTACAATATTCAGTACTTCTAGTATAGATGGTTTAGATTTTGACTTTCATTTTCTGGGAATTGCTTTTTTGGCAGCCACCAGAATTCGACTCAGCAAGGCTTACTATGTCTAGGCAATTCCGATTCTGTAACACAGCTCAAAAATCCTTTCCTTAATTATAATTTCCAATACAGAAGTCTTCAGAGAATTTTTAAAGTCTGCCAACTCAGAAAATACACTCCCAGAAAATATGTTCCCAATGATTTATTTCTTCCCCATCACACCTCCAACTACTTTGGAGTTGAAAATATGCAAAAAAATATATACATCAGGGATGATGTTGTTTTGCTCAAGCATGTCTGATAAATTCAAATAAATGTTCTTATATGCTTCTTTAATAAATCTCAGGTGAATTTCTTCATAAGCTTGTTTATCTGTTAACAAGTTAGACATATGTTTAATATAATCCACAGTATCTAACTGAGGAAACTTCTTTGGAGTCGACTTGGGGTATAAAAATGTAAACCCGCCCAAGCAAAGATCCTAAAGCTTCCAGAATTTGTTGCATATTTGGCAGATGTACCTACATCCCCCTTTTTTCTTTGTGAATTGCTTATCCAGTCTCTCTCTTCCGAATCCTTTCTAACCTCCTCTGATTGATTCTTATAGTTATCATGCATTATTTTATATACTCTACTAATAACTCCTATTTTAACAGCATCTTATATTCTAGATTCTACTAAAAACTCTACCAGTGCTGGTCTTTTGCTTAGGACCCCCCCCCCCCATTTCTTTCTCTTGGCCTCTTCTGATATCAATACTTAATAGGGAAGGCAATCTCTAGACTGCAGTCCAAGTAAATTCTTGTCCTCTTCCCATTCTATCACTTTTCCCTCTCTAGTTATTTGCTCCCAATACCTTGGCTCTTTTGCCAGTTTTCTCCAATAAATTTCAGCCGCATCTTGCCTACTGATTGTGTCCCTAATTGTAGACATCCCTATTGGCAGAATCATGTTTCTCCATTCCCATGTTGCCTTAGTTCTTAGAATACTTTCTGATACTTTAGAGAAGTTGTGGATAGCAATTAATAAAGATAAGGAGGATTTTATCTGGGAGGGGAAGATGGCAAGAGTCAAGTGGGATAAGCTTATTCTTCCAACAGAACAAGGGAGTTTGGGATCACCAGATTTGAACGGTTAGTTCAGAGCTACACAGTTAAGGCTCTGATACATAGCACAAGCAGAAACCTATAATTCAAAGTGGAAAGGGATGATGATGAAATGGGGGGAAGCTCAAGAAACAAGGAGAGACTGGGATTTTAGATGCAGATCTCTAACAAGAATAACAATAATCATACAGAATATTATATTCATAAAGTAGCAAAAAGTAGTCTAAGAATTAAGCCAGCACGGGAATGTAGAAAGGAGATTCTGCCGATAGGGATGACTGCAATTAGGGATACAGACAACAGGAAAGGGGGTCTGGAATTTATTGTAGAAAACTAGCAAAGGAACCAAGGTATTGGGAGCAAATAACAAGAGAGGGAAAGGTAATAGAATGGGAAAATGCCAGTAATTTATCTGGACTGCAGGTTAGAGATTGCCTTCCCTATCAAGGACTGATATCAGAGTATAGGCAAAGAGAAATAAATAGTGGGTCCTAAATAAAAGACCAGCACTGGTAGAGTTCTTAGTAGAATCTAGAACAGAAGCTGCTGTTAAAAAGGAATAATTACTACAGCATATAAAATACTGCATGATAACTATAGGTTAGAAAGCATTGGAAAGAGAGACTGAATAAGCAATTCACAAAGAAACAATGGGGGTATATATTTATGTCCCCCAAATATGTAACAAAATCTACAAGATTTAGGATTTTTGCTTGGAAATGTTTACATAGGTATTTTCATATCGCAAGTGGATTCCAGAGAAATTTTCCTCATGTAGAAAGCAAACGTTGGAGGTGTGATGAGGAAGAAAATGTAACTGGGAACATATTTTCTGGGAGTGTAACGAGTTGGCAGACTTTAAAGATTCCCTGCAGACTACTCTATCAGAGACATGGGGTGGGCAAATTGGTGTAACTAGGGAAATGATTGTTCTGAGCTATTATATGGAATCAGAATTGTCTAGACATAGTAGGGCCTTGCTGAGTCTAATCATGGTGGTTGTCAAAAAAACAATTACTAGAAAATGGAAATCAAAGTTTAAACCAGCTGTATTAGAAGTAGTGAATATAGTAACAGAGATAAAACAACTGGAACTGGGATCTTTAGAAAAGGGTAGGAGCAAACTACATAGGAAAAAAACGGGAATTGTGGGAACAATACATACAGGAGAGGAATGAGGTTTAAAAGAAGGCAGGATTTGAATGCTTTGTGTAATGTTTGACTGACAATGATTGGGTAGATTACAAATTATGTATAATGTTTTCAACTAAAATGATGTCAATATGGTTTGTTTTCATTTATATAAATGAAGGATTGCCTGTGTCATAAGTGATAATTTAGAAAAGGTGTTTCTTCTTAAAAAACGATATGTACCATTTTTTTTCAGGCAGGTTGCAAAACTGCTTTCTCATGGATTTATATCAGGTGAAAACTCTTCAGACAAGAACTCTGCACAGGTGTCAGCAAGTTTCATGTTAGGTTAGATGTTGATAAGTTAAGGGCAAAAGAAGGGCTGCGATATTTGTCAAGGTATTTGTACATAGGGATTTCGGAGAGTCACTGATTAATAGGTTCATGAATTACAAATGAATGATCAATTACTAATTCTCCAGGTGTCATACTGCATAATATGCAGTTTGTCATTATCAATAACTAACTTATCCCATGCCCTCCAGTGACGTATTTCAAGTAAATCCTTTTGACCAGCCTTTGGAATAAGATGCACAGAGCTTCAAAGCCTTAAAATGATTACGTTATCCTCATACAGGGTAGTATATAGATACTTAACCTCTGGGGAAAAGCTGTCTATAAAAATAAAGAAAAGCATGGAATCTAAAGAAGAAAACATCTTGGATAAGAACTATGGTCAGAGAGGCCAAATAATCTAAGAGGACCACAAATGACCTAACTTAACGTTAGGTAAGCAGGGTCTAGGATTAAACCCTAAGAGGTGCAAGTTCTTGAAGAGGAAACTGTGTGATCAGCATAATGAAAAGTCCTCAATAACTCTTTATGCATACTGGTGAATATGGAGCCATCATGTTACAGGCTGTCAGGACACTGTAGCCATTGGAAATGCCATGCTACAGTGGCATAAAAAGTCATGTGTATTACTGAGAGCAAGCAAATGTTCTCTAGGAACCTGAGCGGTGAGTTCATATCTGAATTGGGGTACCAGTCCAGGAAGGAAACAATATATAAATGCAATTAATAATATAGGTCAATACACATATAATTAATAGGAGTATAATTAATAGAATGTTCCATTTGATAATCCCATAATCTGTTGCTGCAGTAACAAAGTTATAGCAAAATTTGTTAGCACAACAGAAACAACCACTAGAAGGAAGTAACAGGGAATTTAGCCATAAAACATTCAGGATGTCATTCAACAGATAATAAAAATAGTTGAATATAAAACCTATTGTCATTCTTCCCCTTTACTCAGCCCTCATTAGGCCAATCATTAAGTATAATGCTCCCTTTTGCATGTATCTTGCCAGACACATGCAACAACTGGAATGCTCACAGAGATACCTTACTAAAAGGATACAAGACCTAAGCAACATGTCCTATATGGAACAACTCAAAGCCCTGTCACCATACTCGGAATCCTACAGACTGCTAAGAGGTGACCTGTGTCTGGCATACAAGGCATCCTCCATCCCAATACTAATGAATTTACTACACATCAGCAAGTCAAATGGTATCAAAAATATTTGGTATAGGGTTCTAAACCTCTTCTGCAACAATCAAAACAATGGTTTGGAGGAACAGGTTAAACTCATGCAGAATACTGCTGTTCTGGAACAGATTCCTCATCCCTGTCCATATTCAAGTACAACTTATATCTATGAATGGGAACAGAAGATGTACCCCAGCATTGCCCCCTGTACTACTAAAGGAGCCAGCCAGACCATTAATGCTTTACCTCATGCATGGGTCCCCTCAGCTTATCTGTGGTATGATTCCAGTTATTCTCACTAGGGCTAATATAAAATTATTGACCATAGATGGGTAAGGCCAATCTAATACCAAATGGGATAAGTTAATTCCAGCACAAAAAGGGAAACTGGCTAAACTTAAAATGGCCCATCAGGGTAGCTAATGGTACCGCAGTGTATTTATTCAAATGTCAAAATATTTATTGAATAAAATACAGACAAATGCTATGTTTGGCATGCAACTTGTCCCAGCTTATTCTAAGAGATTCAAGATAATTTTTCAATTGCTTTTTGTCTAACAGACAAAACAGCTGAAAAGACACAGAAAAATATTGTCAGCAAACTGTACTTTAGGCTTCCTGTGGGGAGGGTGATCCACCACACTACTCTAAGTTTTATATATAGATATATATATATATATATATATATATATATATATATATATATATATATATATATACATGCATACACACACACACACACACACACACACACACACACACACACACACACACACACACACACACACACACACACACACACACACACACACACACACACACACACACACACACACACACACCAACTCCACAGTTGCACAACAATGGAAAAATGGCAACAACACTTGTTCACTGAATGTGGCTTGTAACGATAAAGCCACCTCACTTTAGTCAATTGGACAAAGGGTGTTTGGCACGAACACACATTCCCATTCAAAGTAACCCAATTAACATACACAGTTAGCTGTCTCTAGCCAGAGAAGATACTTTGCTTCAGGACACTCGGGTTTTAAAACATTAGTCTCTGGTGGCAACACCTGATTAACAATCTAACAACAGCAGATTGTATCATAAGTTACATCAAGAGGTGGAGGATGTATAGAAATGAGCATTCAGCAGATGTATTTGTTACTCAAAATCACCGTATTTTTCTCCATAGCAAGTCCTGAAAGCAGTTTAATTTAGATCTATTCAGAAACCAGTGCCTGTTTGCTGAGTCTTGTTATATTTTTATGGCCATTCCTTGTAAAATGACTTTATGGTAGCAATTGTTTTGATGATGTGATTCTCAACACCAATAAGTTGTAGAAGCCAATGTTATTATAATCTATGTGCAATGAAAACAAGTTGTTCTGTGTACTGCTATATTCTCCTCATATCTGGCATCAGTCTGCTCTAAAAAAAATTGCTGAAACCAACAGTACTGCCATTGTGGACATTACTTCATGCTACAGTTAATGTTCTCTGTTGAAAGAGATTGGGGGCATTAAAATGAGCTATTTATTTTATACCATTACAGGTTTGGGAGCTGTAGTGGGCTACACAGCTGGTGGAATAAACTGGATGAGGACAAACTTAAGCAGAACATTTTCTTCCCAGCATCAGGTTTTATTCATGTTTTCATCTGTCATTTTTATTGTGTGTGCCTGCCTTCACTTATTCAGCATCCAGGAGCAGACTGGTCCTAGGACTAGGATAGATAAAGAGCCAGCAATGCATTACTCCTCAAAAAAGACAAGAGAATTCCAGGTTCATGAATTATCAGTGTCAAATTTAGAAAAATCTGAAATGCATGCAAATCCTTATGTCAGAGAAACTAGTAACGATCCCATGGACCTGAAAGAGTTTTGTCACAGTGCTACGTCTCCTGTTGATACACAAATGGTAGTTGCTTCAAGCTTTACTCAGCCCCAAGTAATGTTTTTTCAGAACATAAACTTGTCTTTCCAAGGGCTCAGAGATACACAACCACTTGATTCTGCTGCATGTGCCTTAGAGATCAATACCCGTCGATTTCAATCAAAAGGAAATATTCCAATGATGAAAAATGATAGTTTACATGATAATTCTGTACCAGAACAAGGTAACACACCACCACCTGTACTGATGGGCAGCTCTATCCACAGGCAGAATCTAGCACTTGCATCTTTTGCAAAAGAAGACAGTTTATCAGAAAGAAATACAAGTGAAGTGGTGACTCATAACAGACAGCAATCTGACACTGCCAGTGATGGACTCACTATAAAGTCATCTAGCAATTGCCATAGCTGTAGCAAGACAAAAAGGCATACATGTAAGGTATCCTTAAAAGATGGAAGGACAAAACCGGTGGTGATCATTAAGAAACACCTGTTTCCAACAAGAGCAAAAATGCTGTGGCTCTCATTATTTAAAATGCCTTGGCCTATGGTTTGTCTCTGTATTTGCTATCAGACATCATGGATCTCTATGCTGACTTCCTACTTTTTCTATACAGATTTCATGGGACAAGCTGTGTATGGAGGAGATCCAGTGGTAAGTTAATTTCTAAAGTAAGTACTCTCACCCGCAAACACACAAATACACACACACACACACACACACTTTACTAAGGTGTGTTGTATGGAGAAAATCTAGTAGTAAGTTTATTTCTGAAATGAAAGGCATACAAACACATATACATATACTACTTTTGTGCTATAGGAAGGAGATTCAGTGATGAGTTCATTTAAAAAATGAGATACACACATATACATGCACATATGTTAGTATTGTGTTATATGGAGGAGATTCAGTCATAAGTAAAGTCTTTTGGCTTTTCCCGGTTAGGGGTCGCCACAGCGGCTCACCGATCTGTTAATGATTGGCAGTGGATTTTTACGGTGTTGAGTTGCCAGCCCAGTGCCCAATCTTCAAAGAAGGCACGCCCACACACACCTATCTGCATGTCTTTAATGTTCACTCAACCATGGGGAGGACATGCAGGCTCTGCACAGAAGGCACTCTAGCCGAGAATCAAACCAGCGAATCTCTTGCTGTAAGGCAGCAACGCTAACCGCTGCACCACTGCAGCTATCAGATTCAGTTATAAGTAAGTTTCTTAAATGAGATTCGCGCACACACACACACACACACACACACACACACACACACACACACACACACACACACACACACACACACACAGACACAGGCACACACAAACACATACGTGTGCTGTAGCTGCAATTTACTACCAAAATCTGTGTTAAAGAATAACTTGCATTTAAATAACTGCTGTCATTCAACCAAGTTCTATGACATACAGCAGGGCAGCCATGTGACTGACAATTGTGGGTGTACCTATGAATACATGAATCATACCAATTGTAGGAATGAGAGGCAACAAAAATTATGTGAGGAAAACTACATGCTTTAGAAAATAATTTTATGTCAATACAACATCAAGAATGGTAAGCACAACTGAAATATGACTGGGGGACTGAATTAAGTTACAGTGTAAAAGATGTTAAATGTAACATTTTAAACTGGCTAAAACTAGAATACTTCAAACTTATGGACAGTTATATGGCTATAATCTCTCCAGTAATTCCTATTGAAGCTGATAAGGCATAAACAAGGGGCTCTTTAAACTATATATATATATATATATATATATATATATATATATATATATATATACACACACACACACACACACACACACACACACACACACAGTAACCTCTTAAAATAAATCATGGAAACAAAAATCTTCAGAATACCTTCTTTATTCACTAATGGATTTAAAAATCATAATATATTATAGGTTCATAGGACGATATTAGGCTATTGGCCCAGAATCCCTTATAAGCCTAGCCAAGAATTTCACTCATGTTCCCAGAAAGTCAGCACCTGTTTTCCCTACCAGCAGGGACACAGGTGGGATCCAGGGGTATACTTTCTGTTTCCCATCCAGTCATCCATGTTTCTCTTAAAGAGGGCTAGTGAGGTACTCTGCTTGACATGGAGAGGAACTCTATTCCACAGATGGGGGAGTCATTGCGACACAAATATATCTCGCCAACAAGTTCTATTAATGTCACAGACCAGGATGAGACCTTGCATGCGGGTTGTGTGAGTGGAGTTTGACTTACGGATATGCAGCAACTCCATCAAAGCTGAGTCTGAGAAGGCCTTGTATGCCAGACACAGGTTACATCTGAGCAGTCTGTACGAGACTGAGTAGAGGGACAGGTCTTTTAGCCTATCTGCACAGGATAGGTCTTTGAGACCCTGGTCTCTTCAACTGCTGTATGTGCTTCGCAAGTTACATGCCGAAGGGGGTATTGTACTCGATATTGCAGTATTAGTGACATTGTTCAAATAATGAGAACTAGGAATGAATGACACTTATATGTTGTTTTTAGTCCATTTCAAATGCCTTATGTTTGAAAAAGTGCATTAGAAAAGCTGAGAAATACAAGTTATAAAATTTCTGCAACTTTGAAAAGATTGTAGCACCAAAACTGATCAAAACTGTAAAATAAAGGCCCTGAAGAAAAGTCTTCATTCTACTACTTTTCAAAAATGTGTTCAGCTAGAACTTAAGTACTGCATATTTATAGCAATAGATTATGTTTAAATTGACTAGAATCTAACAGATTTTGGCCTTTCTTATCGGCTTCCATTTTCAGAATCAGAACTTTTTAAAATGCCTTACTACTGCATAACACTTGCTAGGGTTCTGAATGGATGTTTCATGATGTACAGTTTAATGATCTGAAACAGGTAATTTGAAGATGTATTGGGGGGGGGGGGGGTTGCTGCTGTGTAACTAACCAGATAATAATGAAGTGAGTCAAACAAATTCTGAACCTGATACCGCTAAATCATGCAAGACATATGACCAAAAGTACATCATTTGGGTATTTTGGTACTTAAATTTGTTAGCCCTACCAGGAAATCATTTAAGATAGATTTCATAATGATCTGTCAGTCAGAAAATATTTACATTTTGTACCATTTCTGAAAAATGTTCACAATCAGATAAACCTCAGTACACGAGGAGGTGGGATAGCATATCACAGGTACCGTCTACAACTGGAGTTTCAGAATGAAAAAAATATTGCATTATTCTAGAAATCATTTAATAAAAAACCCACAAGTGGCTGAGGGTATATCAGGATTTACCCATGGTTGGAGTGGTTTGATTATGAACATAAAACCTGAGTGATAATCAAATCCAACTGTGGGTAAATCTTTGTGGGTTATTGCAGTGACATTATTTAAGAAAGAAATTGCTTACTTTTCTTAAATAATGCATTTGTATAACAGTGATATAGTATTCCTCCACATTGTTTGCTGTTCTTCCGCATTTTCTGATATATATCAGTTACATTCCCACACTTGCATAGTACATCAGTGCTGCTGAAGAGAAGTAACTGAGAAAAGAGAATCTCCATTTTCTGAAGGATATAAAGAGTAAATCTTAGATGATTGTCATTATTTAATGACCTTAACCCCACTGGCTTGCAAAAAAAACTAATTAATACACCAATACTATGAGGCAAAACAATATGGACATTCTGTGAAGATCTGAATAGATGAGAAGTACGAGATTTAAGGAGGGACAATGCAGAAATACAAGGAAAACCCCGTACATTTTTGTTTTTTTACTTTTGCATAAAGTACCTGATGTTTCTTGTATTTTGCTTTGCCATCTGTAGCATATTCTAATAGAAAAGTCTGGCCACTCAACAATACTTTAGCAGTCAGACGTTTTCCTGCTCCTGTTGGTATATAGTCAATTTACAGCAGTCATGCTGATTGGTGTATCCAATCAGCATGCATGATTTTAAATAACAATAACCCATCACTGTGTAATTCATAATTAATTCCCAGACACTCCACTCAAGGCATGAACAGGATTTATATTTTTTTTATGTTTGTTACACAGTCAGAGGCTCAACAGAAAGAACACTCACCCTTGATACTAAAAGATTAAAAAGACTGTGAGTTTAATTCCAAAACCAGGTTCTTGTTTTCATTTTCCAGTACTGAAATTACAGCGTAGCATAGAGAGATATAGAGAATTTACAGCATCTGTCCTTTGGATGAGATGTTAAATTCAGGTCCCATCTACCTGAGTTACTGATAATTTGAAAACAGAAGGTCTATTTTATTAAATGCCTCATACACTTACGCTATATATATATATATATATATATATATATATATATATATATATATATAAAATATATATATGTATGTCTGTGTGTGTGTGTGTGTGTGTGTGTGTGTGTGTGTGTGCCTATGCTGAATTTCATAACATTGAGTCCAAAACATCTAAATACCAAAACACTGAAAACCCAAAACACTGAAATCTCAGAACATTGAAAGTCTGCTTCTTAACATTGAAAACTACAATGCACATGTAAATAACATCCCCTCCACCTATAACAACACCTAACTAACAAACACACTTTCTACTATGTTTCTGCAGGGGGCAAGCCCACCCTGCACCCCCCATGTGGGGGGCTCTGCCCCCCACACACCCCCGTAAATTAAATATACCAACTCCAAGATTGCACTACAGTGGAAAAAAGTTAATTTCCTAACCTCACTGTATCACAATCACCATATACCAAGGTTAAGAAATTAACTTTTTTTCCACTGTAGTGCCCTAACCTCACTGTATCACAATCACCATACACTGAAATTGGGAAATTAACTTTTTTCCACTGTAGTGTGATCTTGGAGTTGGTATATTTAATTTACGGGGGGTGTGGGGGGCAAAGCCCCCCACATGATAAGTGCAGAGGGGCTTGCCCCCCAGCAGAAACGCAGTAGAAAGTGTGTTTGTTAGTTAGGTGTTGTCGTAGGTGGGGGGGGGGTCTTATTTACCTGTGCGATGTAGTTTTCAATGTTATGAAGCACACTTTCAATGTTCAGAGTTTTCAATGTTTCGGGTTTTCAGTGTTTTGAATTTTCGATGTTATTATGGTCTCAGTGTTATAAAATTCATTGTTATGAAATTTCAATGTTATGAAGTAGACCCATATATGTATGTATGTATGTATGTATGTATATAATGAAATCTGAAATGAATATCTGCAAAATAAAAAATTTTCTCAAAACAAACATCACACAACAAATATTTTTCATTTCCCACCCTTTCTGCCACAAATATTAATTTTTGTTGTTAATCACATCTTTAATAGCCCTCATCTTATTAAAAATGTCACCAGTTCTACATTTCCAAATAAACTATGAACATGAAACAAAAACTTCATCTAGGCCACTAGCATTTCTTCTAAATGACACATTCCATAAAGCACAATATCCATAATAACAGTTTAAATGAAAGAATATGCAACAACTCCTTAATAACATAATACCAAAATGACTGAACTCTTTTTTGCAGTCTAAAAATACATTATACTCTATCACCTATATTACTCACTTAAAATTTCCTCTCTTCTGTACATTTGTATACCACTAAAGTTTTAGATGGCATTTTAATTACAATCTCAAAAAAAAAAACATTCCATTCCCATACTTCCTTAAATCTTTTCTCTCTTTTAAAGCTATGACTTGCTGGTTTGCTAAATCATGACAATGACTTATTAGATAATATACATCTATAATGTTCTTATATCACACTTTTATTGTGGATTGTTGCTAATATTTACCTTCCATGCCCACTATTTCTTGGTATTTTCTTTTACATCGTAATCTAATGATACTTTTTTCCTTTCCACCTTATTTCTTCCTTCCCAAAATCTTTATATAAAGCATACAATAACTTGTGAATTAAACGACATAATGTTTTAATATTATCCAAAATTAATGTATGGATGCCAAAAACATTGAATTACCTAATCTAGAATGTCATCTCTTAGTGAAGTAGTGTCTTCACCTCCAAATATAACTAAACAACATATTCAATAAGCCAGTTTCGTTACTTGCCAAAAGACCACTTATGCTAACTTCCCTGGAACAACTGCATTTAATAAATTTTACTTATTTTTAAACCTTAACTTGAACATTTTCCAAACATTTGCAATGCCACAAATGTTACACAGCAAAATATCCCATTATCATTTCCATTTTTTTTGTTCCTGACAAATTAACTTCATATACAGAAAATATATTCTGTCTGAGTAACTTCACATAAATCCTTCAACGTTTTATTCAATGTTATGACTACAAGGCCTAAACTTTCTTCAGATTCTATAATACCTTCTCCAATCCAGTTTTTGCATTTGCTATTAAGATCAAATTGTTAACATATCCAGTGCAATAAGCAAAGTCACTTCAGTCTCCCATCTTGATTTATCTGTTTTCTATTGATAGTTCTCTACAATTGAACTTATAAATAAAATAAACAAGGTGTGTCACCCATGCACTGGCCCAGTAATCAAGGAGCCTCAATCCTCAGCACTAGCACCAGTGAGGGGCATGCACATTGGGAGGATAACAAGTACACACACAGTAAAGTACAATTTCCATTAAGAGCACACAGAGATCATAGTCAGTCTGAGGCTGGTTTCTCTCTTTCTCTCCAGATCCCAATAAGACTCCCCATTGGCACAGCTATAGGGTCCAGATCTCAGCCTAGTGTTTAAGCTAAAACCTCCAGCACCCTCTCTGTACAACCAGTGTTTTGTGTCCCTGCCCAAGCAGCTGACACACACACACTTTAAGATTTGATTTATATGCAAACACGCAGACACTCCTGGGGAAGGCTGGCACAGGTTCTCCAGCTATGTCCCCTTCTCTCCAGACTATAGGGTAGAAATCACTGCCACCAACCACTAATATCAGCTACTATAAGGCCCTTCCCAAAAGGTGACCAATTTCACTGTGTAATATTACTGTTATCCAAATAGTAAGTGTGGCGAACAGCAAGACTATTGGAGTGGCTTGGACAGTATCACCAAATACATGCAATGTACTCTAAGAGCTTAAATTATCTCTACACAAAACAGCCACAGTTGAAAGGTTTAAAAATATTTAATAATAAATAATAAAAACAAGACAAATCTCATCAAGTCAACACAGTGCTAATCAAGAGTTCAGAAATCACAGGAACTTTAAAACAATATTGTAGGATAGTCTGACATAAATATAGAAAACAGCTAGACTAATCTGGCTAAATTCTATCCATCTCTAAGAGAAATACTAAGTTCTAAATACTACTTACAGAGCAAAGCAAGTGCCTGGTGAGCTGTTGTCAGCTTTAGACAAAATAAATCCAAAATGCTCAATCTTTCTCTCTGAGAAAATCTTAAATTGATTATGCCTAGTACTGCTGAGTCATTTCACATTACATCATTTTTGACACCTCTGCTGAAGTTTCCCAGGCTCACAGAACTCAAAATATAACATTTGTTTGTAATCTTGCACCTGCCAGGAAACCACAGCAGTAAAGGACACTTTACATATAAAACCTAGTAAGTAACTCTTGTCCTAAGACAATAGAAATAATTTCTTAATCCAGACATCCTGTTTCCGAGCTTGAGATCACACAGTCACAAAATGCTTTACTTATCAACTTTCTTCCAACAGGGTGCACTGTGGTTACATTTTTGAAGCTCAGAACATATAACACAATTTTCTTACATTTAGTTTTCTTACATTTGTAAAAACACGCCTGTGGATCATATTAATATTTACAATGACATAGAATTATCTACAAAATTCTGTCTAGCTAGGCTGGCAACCTTCACAAAGGAAACCATTCATGAGGCACCCAATGCTTAGGTTTGCTTTTAAAATCTCTTTTAACTCTCTTCAAGAGGAATCTTGATGAGTGGATGGGAGATCATAGGTTTACCCCGGGTATCACTTCTGTGTCACTGTTAGACAGAGGCACAGTATACTAACCTTGAAAAAGGGCATAGCAAAATAAATTTAAAATGGGTGGCGAAAGCCAAACACATTCTGGCTAGACTTATAAATGTCCTAGGGCAGATAGCCTAGTATGAACCTATGAACCTATAAAATTTCCCTCTCCAACCATTTATTGCTGGGCCAAGCCCATTTTTTTCATATGCTGACTTCAACAATCTCAGTATCTTTTGACTAATAACAAATACCTGTAAAATCTCCCAAAGCAGCTTATGACTAATACTGTTGAATGCTTTTCCATCACTCCACATTTTCCTTCTTTATTTATTTTTACTATTTCGTCTCTCTGCTTACTCATTCCTAATAATTATTTTACTTTCTTTCTTTTCACTCCAAAATAATTTAATTTATTAAATTCTTTATTACTTCACTGATTATCACATATAATAATTTAAAATATTTTTAAAGAATTAGTGTTCTTACTTACTTTTAGTGACTTGGGGATTATATTCCTTAAAAAAATATTTGATTAGTTATATAAGAATTCCTAGGCTTAGTCCTAGTTGTAGGAACATGACACCTTAACTTATGTTTATTTATTTTCATGGATGGATAATCATTCATATCAAATAATGTCTGTAATGTTTTATCATAAAAAGCTAATAAGCAAATAAACTACCGTGAATATATCATGAATATAATACAAATTCAAAGTTCTATACCCATTCATATAATCCAAGTTCTTGACTACTGAAATAATTTTGTAAACACTCTTTGAGCTCTCTCCAAGCAATTGAGTTGACCAGCATTATAAGTACAAAAAGCATTACTATATTTAAAAATATGTCTAACATGGGTTTATATGTTATTTAACAATTAACTGAAGTGGTGATATTTTTATATATGAAACCTATTTCCCTCAGTGCCTTATGACAGATGTTTCCAACATGAGAATATAAAGAAAATGTTGAAAAATCATGATTAACACGTCTTTAAAATTGTTCAGATACTACAAATGAAGTAACAGATATAAGTTTCATAATTATCGATCTTCTAGAAACATAACATTACATTTAGCCTCACTAAACTGAAGACACAACCTTGATGCCCAATTTAGAATTTTAGACATACATGAATCAGTGACCACAAAGTTGTCATCACTATTCACAAAGAATCCAACTTTGCAGTCTGCATACTTACTAATTCAATAATGATTGTCTATTAGAACAGTACTAAATACTAAGTTAACTAAGAAAGAACCTAGCATTGATCCCCTAAGGAAACCCAGATAAAAGTAAAAGGAAATCAAATTATGTGCCCCAAATTATAATTACTTATTGGTATCTATAAGTTAACCAGTTGGTAAGCCATCTGACTGAATAAGGATTAGTTTTCAAATCCCTTCCTACATGAATAATTAAAGAATGAGACAATAAATGCCTTAATTAAATCAAGTAAATTACATCAACATATAAACCCAAGTCCAAAGCAAAATGATAGCAAAAGCATCCCCTAACATTTTTTCTCGTTTTTGTTTTGTAAAATTTCCCCATCTGTATACACCGGTGGTGCAGAGTTTTTGGGAAAAACAAGGGGGGAAAGGTGTTTGCATAGTTTATAGTGGTGTGCTGGGCTGAGCTGGACTGCTGCCTGTGTAATTGGCTGATTCTGATACATTTCACCTGGCAGCTAAGCTAGTTCTCCTTGATTACCTTCCTACTGCTGTTTTCCCTTCCCATTGCCTCCCTGTTTAAGCCCGTGTGCGCGCCGCACAAACGGAGTGGTCATATGTGCACAGAGCTGCTTTTTTCCTGGTTTGACTTCCCTTTTCTTCCTGTAAAACCTGGTGCGCGGCGCGCACACCGGCTTACACTTTGTAAAGTGTGCTATGCAGATTTACACACACCCCTAGCTTAGCTGTGCTAACCTATGAGTAATCCCGAGCCACAGGTCTCCAATCCACTTAAAATATGCCTGACACACACCCCATGATGTCATCTATATCCTAGCCCTGCACCCAGCTATTTATACTCTTACACTCTTGGGACCTGCCTCACACCCTGGAAAAATCTGGGATTCACTAACCTTTCCCTCATTTGCATAGGATTGCCTGCTAATGCATAGTTTCATATCCCACACTGAGCCTCCCCCTTAGCAACCACTACTCACTGGCCAGGTTGTCTTTTGCATGCCATTGACTTGCATGGCCGAATACTGAATTTTGTTAGAATGCTCATTTTCAGTTTATTTTCTTATTTTCCCACGATCCCGTTTGCGCGCCGCTGCCCTATGCTTAAACAGCCAAGATCGGCGAAAAAAAAAAAGTTGTTTTATTTATTTTTTAAACAGTTTGCAATGCCAATGGCCTTCTACTTGGCCATTGGCATGCTTCCTCAATAATATGCAGCCTTTATTTGGAGCTGTCATAGCTCCATTTTGGAATTTGCAGAAATGTACTAACCGAGTACATTTCTGCAGATTGCACTTGTCTTGCACAGACTATTGCAAGCTTCCTGGATTGCAATATCACCTCATTTGCATGGATGTCTCCAGCAAATGAAGTGATTTGCATACCAGGGCTAAGCCCATGCAAGATTAGTGCTGGAGTTCTCATGCATGGCCCTGCCGGCTGTTCCTGGATCGCACGGCAGACATATTGCCTGCGTGAGCTACTGCACTCATCTTGCACTCCGTGCAGGCTTTTGAGAATCCGGGGGATATTCTTTCACTTTTCTATTTATATGACATTTTTTCTTTCACTGGTAATTTATCTATTATAAGTCTTCACAAAAAATCTTGGCATTCTGTTTTTTTATTATACCATTTATTTCTTCCAACAGACCATATCCCTCTCCCCAAAAAGTACAAACATTTATTATACAAATAAATTTGGCAATAACTGTAATTAAAATCCTCAACAAGTGCTTTCCTCCATTAATATATGAACTTCTTAATAGTTTCATAGTTTCATAGTTTAGTACTAGGCTATCTGCCCTGGGGCATTTGTAAGCCTAGCCATAGTGATGTGGCTTTCGCCACCCCATGAAATGGTACAAAAATGCACAGAATAGATTTAGAATACTGTGCCTCTGTCTAGAAGTGACACAATGATGGTCCCCTTATATAATAGAATTAGTTTACTGTGCCCCTGTCTAGCAGTGACACAGATGTGACCCCTGGGGTAAACTTACGATCTCCCATCCACTCATCAAGATTTCTCTTGAAGAGAGTCAGTGAGGGGCTCTGCCTAACATGAACTGGGATCTTGTTCCAAAGCATGGGAAGCCTCTGGGTTATGAATCTATCCCTCCAGCATGTCCTATTCATACTTGTGCCAAGGTTTAAGTCTTTAGCTCTCGTGGTCCTGATGGATTTGGATTTTTTGAGGTGGAGCATGTCCATCAGATCCTGATTGGACATGGCCTTGTACGTCAGGCAGAGATCACCTCTGAGCAGGCGGTATGCTACTGAATAGAGCTGGAGTTTCTTTAGTCTGGCAGAATAAGACACATGTTGGAGACCCTTGATCCTCTTGGTGAGGTACTTTTGTGGTCTCTCCAGCTGTTGCAAATGCCGGGTGAGGTACATAACAAATGGGGCATTGTACTCAATCATGGGTCTGATGAGGGAGGAGTATAGGGGTACAATGACATCCTTGGATCTGGATGCGAATCCCTTCATGATGAGGTGTGCAAGGTAGAATGTTTTTCTAACCACTTTGGCAACGTGGGTGTCAAATGAGAGGTCACTGTTGACTTGGGTCCCTAGGTCTCTGATTACTTTTTCCGTACTCAGTGGGTTGCTGTCTATGTGATAATTTGTGAGTACTTTGTTTTTCCCAAAAGGGATGACTATACATTTTTTGGCATTTAGTTTAAGGCCGTGACTCCGGCACCAGTTGTCCGTTTCTGTGAGGCCTTTTTGTAGGATGTATGTGTCCGCTGGTGTATCGACTATGGCGCCTAGTTTGCAGTCATCTGCGAACTTTGTCAGCCACAACCCTCCCATGTTTGCTTTAACATCTGAGAAATAAATGCCGAACAAGAGGGGTCCCAAGACAGATCCCTGTGGGACACCACTTGTGACTGGCTTTGAGTCTGACATTGCTCCAGCGATTTTAACTTTATGGGTTCTGTCCTTTAGCCAGTTTGCAACCTATCTAGTGACATAAGGGTTTACGTTTAAGCTGTTGAGCTTATCTATGATGCCTGAGTGGGGTATTGTGTTGAAGGCCTTAGCCAAGTCCAGGTAGGCTGTATGGACTGCTTTACCCTCATCAATGGCTCTAGTGACTGTTTCGAAAAAGTCAACCAGGTTCAAAAGGCAGGATCTGCCCTTTACAAAGCCGAACTGGGTGGGGTCAAGTGTCTGTAGGTCTCCTATGTCTCTGTTTATGAGTTCCATAATGATTCTTTCCATAGCTTTGCAGACCAGACTGGTTAAGCTTATGGGGCGGTAGTTCCCAGGGTCTGTAGAGGTACCCCCTTTATGGAGTGGGACCACTGTTGCTGTACGCCAGTGTTCAGGTACATATCCTGTAGTATGGCTAAGGTTAAAAAGCATTTTTATGTGTGGGTTTAGCTCCTCTTGGAGTTCAGGTAGCACGCAACCCGGGATACCATCAGGTCCCATTGATGCTGTGTTTTTAGCTTTGTTGAGGGCGGTTCTCACTTGGACATCTGAGATGACAGGGGGATGACATTCAGCTGGGATAAGTATTTCTTCTTTTGGGGGTGAGGGAGGGGAGAAATTTGCACTGAACCTGTCAGCCAGAATGTTGGCAATATCTGTGGGTTCAGTGTATTTTTTGTTGTTGTTGTGAACTAACTCTGAGCATATCTGAGGGTTTCTGCCAGGTTTCTAACATAGCTGAAGAAGGCTTTGTGGTTATCTTTAGTGTCCTTAGCAATTTCTCTCTCAAAGTTGGCCTTGGATGTTTTTATGAGAGAACGTAGTTTTCTGCTAATGTTGATCAGAGATGTCTTCCCTTTATGGGATTTTGCTCTGTCGTGCAGTAGCTTCCTTCTTTTGTTATACAATTTGTTAATGGCTGAGGTCCACCAGACAGGATGCTTGCCTTTGGTGGAGAGGGACTTGGATTTATTTGGGATTGCATGATCCATGCATTCTTGGAGATGTCCATAGAAAGCATTTGTGAAGGATTCGGCATTGTGGGATGTGGTATCCACTGGCCCAGTGGGCTTAAAGGATACCATCTCAGTCTTAAGAAGAGTGAAGTCTGCTTTTGAGAAGTTTTTCACTGTGGTCTTTTGTGCTGAGGGTGGAGGTGGGATATGTATATCCAGGATGATTAGTTTGTGGTCAGATCTCACTAATGATGGGTATACCTCTGGTGTGGAGCATTTTGTCCCCATGTTTGTGATGATCAGGTCTAGTATATTATCTCCCCTAGTGGAAGAGGTGACTAGTTGTTCCAGTGCATTTGAATTTATGAATTCCAGGAACCTTTGGGCTAGGGTGTTAGGGCTAGAATAATGTACCCAATCTATGTTTGGGTAGTTGAAGTCTCCCAGTATGATGGTATTTTGTGATACATTCATATCCTCCAATGTCTTCAGGAAGGCTCAGTGGAGTTCCTGAGATTGGGAGGGTGGTCTGTAACATGCTACCAGTTGTATAGCAGTTTTGTCTATGGTTAGTTGCACCTGTATGGTCTCTGATGCTTCATGTGTTGCTACTAACCTGGAGGTGTGGGTGTCCTTGATGAATATGGACACTCCCCCTCCCTTTGTGGTTCGGCTCAGGTTTTGGGGCCGAAAAGCATGATACGAGGTATAGCTTGGTAGTGCTGGGGTGCTCTCAGGAGCCTTGAACCAGGTTTCAGTTACTGCACAGACGTCAATGCTCTCCATACTGAGGAGTGCATCGAGTGCCTGCATCTTGAGATTTAGACTTCTGGCATTGAGCAGCATTACCCTTAGTTTTTTTCCATTTTTGTTTTCTAAGGAGGTGGGTTTGTCTTTTGAGCCTTGCCTAAAAAAGGCACTATGGGGGTGGCAAGAGCCTTAGCCAATATCCGGAAGCCCAGTGGTGACAGGTGCAAGCCATCCCTAGCGAAGCAACGTGGCTTGTCCAACATGTCATCCCAGGCAGACATGGATCCCCTTAGAATGACACCAGTACTTGAGCCAATTATTAAAGCTGATCATCTTGTCTTTGTATTGTGGCATCATTCTTGGTGAGGGCAAGATGCTGCTCAGGGTCAGAGTCATACCAGCCTGGGCTACATAATCAGAGAGCTCCTCTATGTCTCTTTTCATGTAGTCCAGGGTGGTACGTCTCAGGTCATTCACGCCAGCATGGACAATGATGGAGTCATATTTGTACTTGCATTGGAGTGACCTGAGTGCGTGTGTTATGTGGCAGATCCTAGCTCCCGATAGGCAGCTCACAGTCACCCTCTCCTTGTTCAGCCTGGTAAGCGGGACATCAGTGTGTCTGACTATAGAGTCACCTATTACTAGTGTATCAGGCATGGTGTTTGGCCTTAAGGGCTGTGATTGGTTGACACACTGATTTATTGAAGTATGTGTTGCATGTGTTTTGTTTTGAGGTGGTGGATTTTTGGATGTCTGCTTTGGGAGCCTCTGTTGTTTTGGTAAGTTTTTTATTAGAGCCTCCGAGTATGTCTTTGTGTTTTTATGTGTTTGGTTTGCAGTTGTGGTAGGTCTATGTGGGACTGGGTTTGTTGTGTGTGTGGTTACCATCTCCTCCTGTCTGGTCATGGCAGCCCTGAGTTGAGAGAGTTCAGCCTCCAGTTTGGCTATATAGTTGCATCTCTCACATGTATTTGTGTTTGTTGGGAGGAGGAGAGAGTTGTCTGTATACATGAGACAATTGTAGCATTGTCTCAAGATACCCAGATTGACCAGCTGAACTGGAGAGGACGCCAGTAATCTACCACTCGACATGCTAGAACAGTATAAGGGAGTGCTGTGCCTTTAAGGGAAGTGGATATTCGCAAGGGTGGTATTTTTGAAATACCATTGACAACATAAATATACTGAATATACTATTTTCCCATTAAAACTGAATTTATCAAATGAACTTTTTTCTTAAATGATAATCTGTATGTTTTCCAGAAAAAATAACGCTTCTATTATTTTTTTTCATTTAATCCTATTTACATTCTTATTCCCAAGTTTTATACCTAAGATATAGATTTCATTCATTGAAAATATATTCCCCCTATCATTACCACATCTCCTATTCTTTTAATTTTCTGTTTGTTTACAGTCATCCCTATTACTTCTAAACATTTGTTTTAATAAAATATTTATTTCATCCATATCTTCTTTTTTACAGTTGCTATAATATTATCTGCATAAGTTAACAAAAGTGAAATTCTTAACCCTTCCTGCATTTTATCATTTATTTCATATGCAATCACATTCATAATTAAAGCAAATAGTATTCAATTCATTGGAGATCACTGTCTTATACCCCTCCTCATATGTACCTTTTTTACTTAACCAACCACTTACTAAAACTTTTACTTTATTATTTTTATAAGCAGACATACATAATTTCCTGATTTTCTCACTTATATTGTATTCTTTCATTATCACCCCTACTATATCAAATGCTTTATTAATATCCCCTATCATAAGCTTAGTTTCTTCTATTCTATTATAATATCCTTCACACTCTCTCTTACTGTAGGTAATAATTCTTGACATCACTTCCCTTTCATGTTGTACATATTGTCTTCCATAACACTTTTCATATTTGTTTCAAATCTTGTCTGTATTATTTTTATAAAAATCTTATAATCATTATTGTTAGGTACTACTGGTCTCCAGTTTTTCTTTATATTTTTGTCCTCTCTCTTCCAAATAAATTTAAGTATTCTACTACATAATTCTTTATAAATGAAACCTCCATTTAACCATTCATTCAAAATCTTTAAGAAATATTCTTTTTGCCATTCCATTAAATTTTTATACATTTTGTATCCTATTCCATCCGGTCCTGCAGCCGACTCTATATTCATTTGTCCTAATACTTTATCTAACCCATACAGAGAAATCCCATTTTCAAATTCAAAACTTTTTTACTTTTATTGTTTTCAATTTCTTCTTTTTTCTACTACAATATTTATAATTTGTTCCTGTACTCTTTCTATTTCTCCTTTTGCATTTTTCATTTCTCTCCTTACACTATGATCTTCCTTTACTACTTTACTTAAATATGCTATGTCTTCTCTTTTTCCTTATAAAAATATTTTTCTTCGAATAATAGCCCTTTAATTTCCTCTTGAATTTTTTCTATATAATATTTTTTCTTTATCAAAATACACTCTGAAATACTCTTTATTTTTCTAAGTATTCACATCCATCTTTATAAATTCTCTTATACTTTTCTTTGTCCACTTTTCTTACATCATAATGCCACTGCAAGTGACATTTTAAGCATCCACCATTCAGATCAGTTTTTATAAAATGTTCTCATCATAATGCGATTCCTCCATATGTGCATTATTAATCTCCTTCCTTCTTCATCCCATGTTTTCTTATTTAGCCTTTTTATTCCTTTGCCTATTTTATATATTCTGTATTTCCCTTTATCTCTATCCATATTGCTAGATCTGAAAAACCTGTTCCTTACCCTATATTCAGTTCTTCACATATTATAAAGTAATCTATTTTAGCTCTGTAAATAGCCCTTCTGTAAATTCATTAATTTTTATCCCAGAGTATTTATGTAATACATCTCATAACATCTAACATTTTTCTTACACTGTGTCCTTTTTTCACATTTGACTGTTAAATCACAATTAAAATCTTCTGTCCCTGTAATATTCATATTTAACACTACATAATCTAAAATCTGGTGAAATAAACTTCCTCTTTTCTACAAGCAATCCACGCATATAATGCTATAATTCCATATACTTGTTCTTTCCATTTTAAATCCACAACAGTTAATCTTCTCATTTGTACTAAGGTTATATGTAATATTTTTACTGTATTTCTACAAAATATATCTATTCCAGAACACCAATCATTTCTCAAATTCCAAATTATTTCCCCCTACATAATTTTTCTGTTTGTAATCTTACTTTACTTGTTAAGAATCCTGTATTTTCTTGAACAATTACATTTACTCACATTTATTACACCATTCCAAAACCCCATCCTTTTCACTATATTCGTAATACTATTAAAATTCACAGAAAGCATTCTAAAGTTATTACTTTCCCTTTTCATTAACTATCTATAAATTATAATTTTATTTTATTTCTTATTCATTTTATTTCTTTTTTATGTTTATCCTTTTACATTTTCTTTTCCTAGCATTAAGAATTGTAATTTCTAATTCCCACTTTATATCTGCCTCATCACTTATTTCAGAAACTTCCTACTTTACTTCTTTTTATCTTTCTTTGTTTTCTTTATCTAATTTTTCTATTTCCACCACTTCTGTTTCTTCCTTTTGTTCTTTTCTTATGTTTTTCCTTCACTTTCATTATTATTATTATTGTTATTTTCATTCTTATAATGCATCCATAAATACCAAGTTTTGTTACACTTATAACATTTCAGTTTACATTTTCTTGCATCAGGACCCAGTTTCCCACAGATATAACACTTATTTTTGTCACAGCTATTTATTAGATGTTCTTCTCCATAAAAAAAGCATGTGTTGGTTTGTCCCCAGTATTTACCACACCCTTATTTTCTTCAACATTTATCATATTTGGAATATGTATGATTTTGTCCTTTTCTATCGTTAACACAATATTACATATCCATCCACCAGTCCATATACCCCTTTTATCATAAACATTTGCAATGTCCAGTACTTCTTTGCATAAACATTTCAAATGTCCTTTTAAAGTCTCTCTTTCTACTTCTATTTAAAACTGTACACAAATCTTCTTTTTTGTTTCTCTGTTGAATGGCATTATTACATGTAAGTTCCAAGGATTATAGTTATTTTTTTCAAATTCCCCAAGGAAAATTTCCATTGCTTAAACAGTCTCAAATATAATGTCACAACATGTCTATTTATAAGAATAAAAATTCTTACTTCTTGGACTTTAACACCCAAAGGAACTATTAGTGTCGCTTTCATGTTGGTACACGAATAAACAAGTCTTCTTGGGTTCTGTTTAAACAGCTTTATTCTATACGGGTCTATATTACGACGTTCAAACTTGTATAAGTTTGAATGTTGTAATAGCAAATCCAAAAGTCTGAAATCCAAAAATAGTGAAGCTACGGCACACCGATTTTTTTCCCAGGGCTGTTTTCGGGGCTTTGGTATTTCTGCCACTCTGGTGTGATCTTGGATTTGGTATATTTAAGTAGGGGGTGTGGGGGGCACAGTCTCCCACGGTGGGGAGTGTCGGGGCAAAGCCCCCCACTTTAGTTTAACTCTAAGGTTTAATTTTTTTTTTTTTTTGTCAGAGAACGATTTTTTTTTTCCCTGGGAAAAAAATCTCTGTTCTGTGTTTTTGTTATTATTGGGTTTTGGACTTTTTGGTTTGATGTTACAACATTCAAACTTATGTTAGTTCAACGTTGTGATATAGACCCATTCTATACAAACACATCACTAATTGAGGTTTAAATAATCAGCTTTTTGAGTGATGAAGGCTGTCAATTTGGCCATTAGCTATTGACCTTTAAAACATCCTTAAAATTACATTAAAGTGAAAGAACTGCCCACTTGAAATCTGGATGCCCCATCCATCTGTCCATCCATCCATCCATCCATCCATAACCCCCTTTTCCCATTTTTGCACATGGTTGCAGGGTGCCACATCAGCAGTAGTTATCATCTACAGCCAATGTTCACAACACAGGTGACTAGTCCTGTCATGGTTGTTCTCCCATGCTATGCATGCGTCCATGCATACTCACGCCTATGGCCAATTTAGAGACCCCAGTCCACCTACTACATATCTTTGGAATGTAGCAGAAAAATACAGCATCCAGAAATAAAGCACATATACAGAGAGGATATGCAGACATATTCCTACATATTTTTCTGGAGATGTACAATACATTTATCCACATGCCAAACAAAACATAATATTTAACATTCCTATAAAAGCTATTTATGGTACAGAGTTGGAAGACTGGGAAGAATTTCTCTTATAACAATTTTAATAGGAACGAGAATGAATCTGTCTTACACTGAACTCCTCCTCTTCACCAGAAGAATGTAAAGGGGTTCTTCTTTTTCTCTTACCCCTCTGGAGCCTTTGAAGGTATCTGCAAAGGTTCACATCTGTGTGTTCCATTCTCAGACTATCATTAATCCATTGAAGGGAATAAATATTTCAATGTAGTTTCTTGAACTAAACTGAAATATTCCATTACAAACATTATCGTCAAATGAAGGCTGCAATATAACATGAGACAAACTAGAAGGAGCTACAGAGAGCCTAGGTGGAGATAACACTCCATGACTGCAAGGCTTACTCAACAATATTTCTTTGATAGTTATATAATTAAAAGAGTGCTAACTTAGGTACTTACAAAGGTGCTGCCAATATATTTTGGCAGCACTGATACCTGTGTTTTGAGCGTCATTTGAACTGCTGTACCCTCCCCTGAATTTGAAGTGAATCAGTTGATTTTTCATGTCTCCTGCAGTTTTTTTAGATGATCTCCCATTACTGGTCTTTAGTACCTTATTTTTTTTTCTTGTTTATCAGAATTGCTAGAACACCACACCCACAAGGAAATATATGTCCAGATCTTATAAAACTAATAAAAGGATAATAAGCAGGAAGCACTATACAGACACAATTACTCAGGCAGGTTTTAAAGCACTCAGATTGTTAGGTAAAATCATATTTTTAATAAAAGTGTAATCCCCTTGCTTCACATTTCAGTCTATATTAGTCATCATATGAAGGTTGGAGTTTATGGATTTCATTGTTGCACCACTGCCATGAGTATTAATATCTGATCTGTGACAAAACCAGCAGTATGGGGTTTGAATCCCACTACTGATACATGTTAAAGTACAACAAGCAATTAGCCTTAAGGGTATTCAATAAGTGTGTACTGCTATTTTGGCTAATGGCCAACACAGACAACAAATAAACTCCACATCGCACTGAACAGCTGTCAGAGTTATAATAATTGGCTATCCAGTATTTCATCCTTGTCAGACTAAGATCAGTGTCTGCCAGTGCAACCATACTAACAATAAATGAAACCTGACCAGAGGTACACACACACACACACACACACACACACACACACACACACACACACACACACACACACATGCAATATTTTTTTTTCAAAATGGGGTATAAATAGTGGCTGTGTAACATGACTTCTCTTTTCCCAAGCATTAAGGTATGCTGCTAGCAGTTAGTCAACACTAATAAAACAAAAATACATCTTGTGATTTTAGCCTTAATATAAACCAATCTTTAAATATTCAAGTGGTAGCAATTAACTCTGAACAGACAACCTTTTAAAGACAGACACCACACAGTTTGGTGTGAAAGTAACATGCATAAACCCTTAAAATAATAAATAAAATATCAGCCACAATCATTCACTGCTGAATCAGAAAATTATTTACTCAAAATAAAAAAGTTAAAGCATTTCCTTTCCAAGTGAATGTGCACACAGTAAAGACAGAAGATGATAAAAATACAAACTGAAATATAAAGTAGAAACTATCTGCTTATGGCAAAAGATATACTGTGTTTTTACTGATTCTGGATTAAAAAAAAACAGAATGTGTTTGCAAAGTCCTTACAGGCAATAGATCCACATTTTGAACTTTGTCCTAATGGTATGCTCCAACAGACAATACAGTAACTCATGCAAAGTCCTCACAGGCAATAGATCCACATTTTGAACTTTGTCCTAATGGTATGCTCCAACAGACAATACAGTAACTCATGCAGCATCTGTAACTCATTACTTTTTAATTAACAGTCATTCCCTCTAATTATGTTTACAAGCAGCATTCCCTGAGTTTTTGCATGAATTTTAGAAGATGCTCTTCTTACTGAAACTGATAAACATTTCTTGGAGGGACGGTAGAAGAGAATCTCAACAGCCTACTGTCTGTATAAAGCATTATCATGTGACCTAAACAGGATTATCAGGTAGCACATTCAGCAACAGGGCAAAAAGTCAAGAAGCAAGACTTAGTTCCAGCTCCAAGCTATAGCATTTTACACGTTTTATTTTATATATTACACTTTTGCTAAAATGACACATGAAAAGCAACTTTTCACTTTTATCTTGATTCAGTACAGCTTTAGTACAATTTCTTATACCTTTTTTCTTTGAAAGGATAGCAACATTTTCCAAAACTTTTACAGTTCTTCTCACAAATCCCACAAATACTGTGCAGCATTGTCCATTAGCTATACTATGTTCTACAGCTATTCTTCAATAGATTTTGGACCACTGATTTCATGTATTCTCACAGGTAAAAATATGTATGACAGGTCTAATATTCCTACTTAGCTAGCAATGGTAAGTACATGAAACAAAATGCTAATGAATTTTAGAGACAATGCGCCATTTCCACATGTAAAGGAATGGAGCCCCCAGATGACCTGGGTTCAACTAATGGCTTGTGTATTGCAAGAGACAGTCAGAAAGGGACAATAATGAGTGCCCAAGTCTGGCTTGTTCATGCTCTGGGAAGGGAGTTATCTTAAGTCCTACCAAAGAACCAATCCATGAGTGAAAACCCTGTACTGCTGTCTAATGATCACCCACAATGCTCCACCAGAGTACATGCACTCTTCGGTGAAATGAAGCACTGACGGCATGCTAAAGCAAACACTTACAGTAGTTTGCTGTAATGAGACACGGCTCTACACCTACAGGCTGACAACGGCTCATAAGTTTGTTCAGCCACTTCAGCCTCTTTTTGTGGTCTCTTCAAATTTTTTTTTGGTTATATCTTAAAAGTAAGAATAGCCATTCTTCCTGTTCTTGCACTGATTTCTTCCCTTGGCTCCGTTATATCCTTCAAAACATGCTTACATATTCACAGTACCAGTGCTGTTAGGAGCACTACAAGTCTCCTCACATCCAGCAGAAGTATGATGACTATCCCTTGTTCTTGTATGACTCTCCTAAAAAAACTGAGAGCAGGGAAGAACAAATATCTCATATGGGGACATGGTCTGAGGAGAATGGAAGCCCAAAAGAATGAAATTAAAATGTAGTGACTGTAAATAATCATAAATCACAGACTGGCTGCAGTTATTTAGTAGTGATAGGTTTCAGAAAAAGCTGATCACATCCTTTTACATTATAAAGACAATCTACCATACTTCACATTTTTTGATAAAAATCAATTATGCTCTAAACACAGAGAAACAAAAACTCTAAAAGACTCATTTGGTAGCTAAAACCTGTTGTGTCTATTGGCTGTTTTTGCTATAAAATATGTCTAAACCTTTTTTCTGTAAACATGCATAAAATGTCATTTGTTGTTTAACTAAGTTGTCCATGAGCCTTCTGTACACTGAATATCTAAACTGCAAGAGGCAAGATAAAACCCTGCTGTATTTATCCAGCAGCAAAAACAGTTCCATGCCATTAACTAGTTACTAGTACTTGGCAGTGCAGGCTCAAACATTAAACAAAAGCAATCATGCAGCTGTTTAAATGACTGCATGGCAATACTACAGAATGATACCTGAAATGCCAATACTCCGCATCCATAATGCTGACTGCACCCTGCAAATAGATTGCACTGGGGCAGCCTCCTCCTTTACCACCCTAGCTATGTTTCTGTTCAAGAAATGGATGGCTAGAAGTTTAGCTTCTCAGCAGAGTAAAATGAACATAGAAGAGAGGAAAAAATGTAACCTACATTTGGCCCAAATTCTTTGTAGTGCAGAGAGCTTCAGTTGCTCCAATCTATGAGATACAGAGATAGAAAGAAAGAAAGAAAGAAAGAAAGAAAGAAAGAAAGAAAGAAAGAAAGAAAGAAAGAAAGAAAGAAAGAAAGAAAGAAAGAAAGAATGAAATGTGCATCACACACGGTGCTTGCCTCACAGATGGCAGTCAGAAGCAAAGTGCATGTCTGATCCTACACATACATATGCATATACATACACACACAGGTCCCCTTCAGAAGCCTGAACATTTACTTACCCGACTTTTAAAATGCCAAGACGAAAAGGCTGACAACCTCACAACACCAACGTCCCAGAACACTGACTTTCCACTCCAGGTAAGTAACCGTTTGGCCATCTTGTTGAGCTTTGCCCCTTACTCCTGCAGTAGTGCGATCTCAAAGTTGGTATATTTAGTTAAGGGGGTTGAGGGGGTGTAGGGAACAAAGCCCCCCACATGGGTGGGTTTAGTTTTCTTTGGTTTATGTTTTTGTTTCAGATGGTCAAGCAGTTTCTTACCTGGAGTGGTAAGTCGGTATTCCAGGATGTCGGTGTACTTGTGTTGCTGGCCTTTTCATCTCGGTGTTATGAGTTTCGGCTAAGTAAAACTTCATTCTTTTAAAGTAGACCCACATATACACACACACACACACACACACACACACACACACGCACACACGCACACACACAAGAAACAGTGGCAGTGCAATGTGTTTTTCTTTTAAAATGATTCCAGTTTTCCAAAACTGTTGTGTGATGGCAACTGTTAATGCTCTAGCTAGAGACTAGACCATAACTGCTGCAAAGTGCTTAACATATGTTCTTAAGCACATTTCTTATGTCAGAAAGGTGTTTAGCAATGCTGTCATCTTCTTCCCAATTTCAGAGTGAAATCATGACAGTCCACATGCTACATACATGTTACTGCAGTGTAAGCCAACAGCTGTATTTCTTTGGAAGGGGAGTTTAGTAAATAAGATGCTAACTTTTTAGTATTGAAGCAATCTATCTATTTTAGTGGTAAGGTATCCAGTATAAGAAACAAATATCTATGTTTCTGATTTTTTCAAGAATTGTTTGCATTTTGTTTTTTCTATTTCAGGCCCCAAAAACCTCATCCAAGGAAGCATTGTATACCAGTGGAGTTCGTATGGGTTGCTGGGGTCTTGCATTTCATGTTTTAACAGCAGCAGCCTTCTCAGGTATAGTTTGCATTTTATGATGACTATGACAGAGCAAGCACTATTGGCAAAATATTAATTTTACAGAAATGATACATGTATTATCAACAGATGAGCCAGTATTTATGTGATATAATCAGAATTGTCTTTTCTTAACATGCATTGGATTGATTTTGCAGCCCTTGGCCTGTCTGAAGCAAAACTGTTTCAAAATATATGGCAGGAGACAAGGGAAGATGTAAAATGTATGGATAAGAGCTGTATTTGTCTATTTAGCAAAAAAAAAGAAATTACAAAATAAAATGGATCTTATTGTGAGAATTCTACCATAGGGAATTCCAAAAACAGATTTGTAAAGTAGTAACTGTAATGATTTATCAGACTTAGTACAGTAATTTAATTATCACCAGCAACTGGATTTCTATTTTATGAAGATGTATCCCTTAAAATCCTTTTATTTCCACAAAGGAGAATTGAGAAAATATGACAATATCTTTCTGAAGTGGTTATGTTACGGAAATGAATAACGTTTTTGTCTAATGCCAAGAATTGGGATACACACAGTATGATATGAGGTTAGAATATGGCATGGAGCATACTAGAGCATTTTCTAAGCTCAAAAACACTTAAACTGTATATTGAGCAATAAAACGCATTTACAAAGTTTGTACATCAGCAATAAAACAATATAATAAACTGCATCAGGCATGAAAAGAAAGCCATTAATTAAAATACAGGAACTATGGGGATTTTGCAAAAAGAGAAACTGCAATATTCAACTAATAATGATGATATACATTTTGAAAATCTGAGGGAAGAAAAACTAGTAGTGATGCTAACATTTTGTATCAATTGGTAAATTGAGTAAGTGGTCAGAAGGAGATGAGGATAATAAAAAGGATTACTGAGCATGAAAGCTGAGTGAAACAATTAATATGGGGAAATCCAGTAGGAGAAATGTTATATTAGAGTATGGACATGTGGGAGGATGTTACAAAAGATGGAGAGATAAGACACGGTGGTGAAAAGGACAGGAAGGTAGTGTGAATATGTGAGCATGTTTTGAAGGATATAACGGAGCCAAGGGAAGAAATCAGTGCAAGATCAGGAAGAATGACCGCTATTACTTTTAAGATATAACCAAAGAAATAATTTGAAGAGACCACAAAAAGAGGCTGAAGTGGCTGAAGAAACTTATGAGCTGTTGCCATTCAGTAGAGAAGATGCTTTGAATCAGAAACTACGCAATGTCTACAAAGTTCTGAACAGGTTAGGAAGAAAGTGAAACTTACCAATTTTCAGTAGCATAGTTAAGGATTGCTAGGAAAATGAGGTAGAGGGCATAAAGAATTTAAAGCCTTGAATGCATCCTGGGTATTATTTTAAAAAGCAAACTTAAATTAGTGGGAGATGTATTTGTTGTGGTCCTGGCTTATTTTTTCCCATTTATTTTTTGCACCCCCTGCACCTCACATCCCATATCCTCCCAAATGTCTCCCCTTCCATTGCCTTATTGACCTATTTGATCATTTCTTGGAGCAGGAACCACACACTTCCAGCCCCAGGTGAGAGTCTTATGGCCCATTAGCACTGTGACTTACTTCATCAGTTATTTTTTTTTCCCAAAACAGACAAGAGTCAATGGGCACTGATCAACAGCTTAATTTTGTTATCCCAGTGTGAAAAAAGAAACTGAGAAATAAGAGATAATAATTCTGCCAGCTTGAGTGAAATTAATTTACTGGCTAGTAAGCACACTGCCTGGATGATATGCCAGCAAAGAAGAAATGTAGAGAACCGAAAAGAAAATCAACTAGAAAAGATTAAAACACTGACTGGGAAGAATCCTGCAGTTGTTCAGCAAAAAGTAATTCAAGCTCTAGCTTTGGTACAAGAGACAGCCCCCAGTAATTTAGAAAGAATAAATCAAAAGTTGATTAATATAAATGAAACATTAAAGGAATATATCAACTCAAATAACAAAAGGCTGGAAAATTAGAAAAAGCTTTAACTAGCTATTCAGATGAACTGATAAAACTGCAAAAATCAGACAATGAAATGAAGGAAAGGCTGTTTCAATAGGAGACTTCTCAAGAAGAGATGCTTCAGAAATTGTAGTGTTAGAATACAGAGCACATAGAAAAAACCTGAGATTCAATACTGTACCAAAGTAACTGAAATGAAAAGGCTGTTATTAGTTTTATGAAAGCACAAATAAGCAACTGGACTGGTATTCCATGGCAGGATTTGTTAAATAAAAGAGCAAATCAAGTGTATGCACCAAACCTGGCCATGAGAAAGCAGCCAATGCTTGTATAAGTAAAGATGCATATTCATCAAGGATACCCACACCTCCAGGTTAGTGGCACAGCATGATGCTTCAGAGATCATCCACATGCAACTAACAATGGGCAAAATTGCAATTCAAATTGCAGCTTGCTACAGATCACCCACCATGTCCCAGGACCCCTATTCCGCATTTCTGGGAACACTGGGAAACATAAAAGTCCTACCAAACACTCTGATATTAGGTGATACCCAAACATTAACTGGGAGAACTACTCAAGTACTAACTCCCTTGCCCAACATTTCCTAGAATTTATAAACTTAAACTCCCTGGATCAACTGGTCAACACCCCCACCAGAGGTAACAATATATTGGACCTGGTCAACACCAACATGGGTGACTGGTGTTCCACACTGGAGGTCAGTCCCTCGCTGGTTAGATCTCACCATAAACTAATCACTCTGGATAGCCACATTCCACCCCCACCCCAAGCCAAAGAAACCAGTGTGAAAAACTTTTCAAAAGCAAACTTCACATTACTTAAGACCAAGGTGGAAAGTTTCAAAGCCCCCATGCTAAAGGATAACACTGCCAAAGCTACAAAATCCTTTACTAATGCACTCTACGGGCACCTACAAGAATGCATGGATCATGCTATCCCAAACAAAACCAAGACTCACTCCTCCAAGAAAAGGAATCCAGTCTGGTGGACCCCTGCCATAAACAAGCTATACAATAGAAGGAGGAAACTAGTACAGAAAATAGTAAAATCCCAAGAAGGTAAGACATCCCTGATCAGTATCAGCAAGAAACTATGATCCCTCATAAAATCATCTAAGGCTAGCTTCAAAAGAAAAATTGCCAAGGACTCCAAAGATAACCACAAGGCATTCTTTAGCTATGTCAAGAATCTAAGTGGCAATTCTCAGATCTGCTTGGAGTTAGTGCAGAATGGCACAAAATACACTGAACCGACCGATATCGCCAACATCCTGGCAGACAGGTGCAGTGCAAACTTCACCCCCCTCTCACCCCCAAAAGGGCCCATAACTATACCAGAAGAATGTAGTGCCTCTGCAATCACAGACACTCAGGTTAAAACAGCCCTCTCCAAAGCCAAAAACACAGCATCAATGGGACCACATGGTGTCCCAGGCTGTGTCCTACATGAACTCAAAGATGAACTAACCCCTCACCTAATCACACTGTTGAAACTCAGCCTCTCCACAGGCTACATGCCCATAGAGTGGCACACAACGATGGTTATTTCGCTCCACAAAGGTGGAGCCACAACAGACCCCAGGAACTATCACCCTATAAGCCTGACTAGCTTGGTCTGCAAGGCTATGGAGTGCATCATCATGGATCTCAATAACAGAGACATTGGGAACCTCCAAACACTGGACCCTACCCAGTTTGGCTTTGTTAAGGGCAGATCATGCTTCCTAAATCTGGTGGAGTTCTTTGAGACAGATACCAAGGCTACAGATGAGGGAAAGGTGGTCCACACAGCCTACCTAGATCTTGCAAAGGCCTTCGACACCATTCCTCATTCTGGTATTATAGACAAGCTCAACACCCTCAACATAAACCCCTACATCACGAGATGGGTTGCCAACTGGCTCATGGACAGAACCCACATGGTAAGAGTTGCAGATGCTAGGTCTGACTCTAAACCGGTTACAAGTGGCGTTCCCCAGGGCTTAGTCCTAGGACCCCTCCTGTTTGGCATATACTTCTCAGAGGTACAGGCAAGCACAGGAGGTCTATGGCTGACCAAGTTCACAGACAACTGCAAACTAGGGGCTATAATTGACTATCTAGCTGACACAAGACATCCTCCAAAAGGGTCTCACTAAGACAGATACCTGGTGTCAAAACCATGGCCTCAAGCTAAATGCCAAAAAGTGCATAGTCATCCCCTTTGTAAAAAACAAAGTACCCACAAACTACCACGTAGGTTGTAGCCTCCTAAATACAGAAGACATAATAAGGGATCTGGGGACCCAAGTAGATAGTAATCTCTCCTTTGAAAATCACATTGCCAAAGTGGTTAGAAATTCCTTCTATGTGGCCCACCTAATCTCAAAAGGGGTTGCATCCAGATCAAAAGAATTTATTGTGCCCCTCTATGCATCACTCACCAGACCCATCATAGAGTAGAACACCCCATTTGGGATGTACCTTACAAGACACCTGCAACAGCTGGAAAGACCACAGAAGTACCTCACCAAGAGGATCACTGGCCTCAACAGATGCCCTATGCAGCTTGAATGAAGAAACTCCAGCTGTACTCAGTTGCATACCACCTACATACAAGGCCATGTCTAACCCAGAATTGATGGACATGCTCCACCTAAAGAAGACCATATCTCCTCAAGCCACACACTCTAGGGATGTAAACCTCACCACAATGATAAATAGGATGTGCTGGAGGGATTAATTCCTGTCCCAGAGACTTCCCATGCTCTGGAACCAGATTCCAATCTAAATTAGGCAGAGCTCCTTGCTAACACTCTTCAAGAGAAACCTTGACGAGTGGATGGGAAATAGAAAGTTTACTCCAGGGATCACTTCAACTGATCTGCTGGACAAAGGCACAGGGAACTAATCTAAGGGGGTGGCGAAAGCCAACACAATTCTGGCTAGGCTTATAAATGCCTGTGGGCAGATAGCCTAGTACCTACCTATGAACCTAATAGCTGATAATGACAAAACTGTGGTAGAAGGGAAAAGTATTAAAAATTGAAGACAGTAGAGTGTTTGTGGAAAATGATTATTCACTATACATCAGGCAAAGGAGAAACACATTTATCCCAGCAATCAGGGAATGATGAGAGGAAGGTGTGAGATTCAAGCTGCTATAGCCATCTGTATTCAGAATATTTTTTTTCCTGGAGGATCAAAGACATTTTTGATGCAGTTTAGCTTATCCAACAAAAAGTGAGCCATCAAACAGAAGGGGACTCTACTTCTCATTCTTCTGACAATAAAGCTCATAGACAGACTTTTCCAGTGAAATCGTTTCCGCTATTCTAAAGGAAAATGCTGGAGAGACAGAAAAAAGCACAGGAGTAAACTTGAAGAATCAGGAGTACCTTATACATTAACCAGATTCTTGTGCTGGGAGAGGATATGAACAGGAAGAAGACCAACAACACAAAATTAGTGAATAAATGTGAAATTATAAAGCATCACATTTATGGAATATGGCTTTGCAAGAAAAAATGGCTGAGAAAAACTGTACTTTTATTGACTTTGTTCAACTTTTGGGTGGACTGCAAAACATATACCCCACTTTATGTTATTAATGTTTAGAAGGACTCTAAAAGGGAAAACAGTAACTGTAAGTAAAATATTTTTGGTTTTAATAGCATTTATATAAAACATTTCATTACATAAACTGTATGTTATACACTAAAGCAGTTTTGCGTAGTATGTAGTCAGGGGTATCTTAAATGTAATAGTGAGAGTGAGTCTTTTCATTAATTGTTGTATGTGATAAAGATATTAAAGTAAACACGTTTTATTTTATTGTTTTGTTTGTTTGTGTGTGTGTTTTAAGGAAATATAGGCATTATCATGTAAAAAGAGAAGAATGGCTGGGCAAAAGCAAGTTTAAGTTAATATGCTGTAATCCTGGGCTGTTTGGGGTGGGGAATGATGTGTAAAAGTGCACCCATTATATTATATGTAGAGTTGAGATGTTTTCTCTAATTATTGCATAGGTGAATGTCTGGATTAATGCCTTTGACTTAATCTAAAAACAAGTGTTTCCTGTAAGCAGGTGGACTTGAAAAATAAGACAAATTGATGAATCCCATGAGAAGTGCTAATTTCATGCATGTGTAATAATATTAGCTTGTTTTGTTTTCCATTTTCCTTTGGTAAGTGTTCAGTGGGAGTGAAGAAGTCTTCAGCTAAAGGCAGTTGTACATTCTGTTCTGTTTCCATGGTGACTAGCTGAGTGCAGGTGCAAGCAATTCATTTTGAGAGTTTTGAGCATTGATTGCTGAGAAAAATGCAGAGTTTAAAGGTAAAAGGGCAAGCAGCTTGGTAAAAATAAAGTTTGATATCACTAGAAGTGAATAAGAGATATCAGCTTCCTTAGCATCCTTAATATTTCAATGCATTAAATAGAGCAGTGTATAATTTAGTTTTATTTAAAGATAGCCAGTGCATGGTTAATGTTTTCTGAAAGCATATAAGCTGTTTTTCACATCTGGGAGGGGAATAAAGATAAAAAAAGAACAGACAGCAATTGGTGCAAGTGGGAACACAGGCTCTAACATGTCTTAGCATGGATAACTTTAACTTTAGGTTAGGTAATGCCTGTGGATGCAGCTGTCAGTTTGGGGCAATTGTTCCTGCCAGGATGGTTAAACTTCATTTTTTGGAGAGCTACACGGTTTTGTGTGTTTGTTCTAAGTTAATAGTTTATAGGGGTGTTCTGAAAATGTATTTAGTTTTTTTGATTGAGAGTTTTCATTAAAGCAAAAAGTCTTGAAAATGTGACCTAGACTCAGATGGAGAAACAAATGTATTAAAGATCAACCTGTCAAACATCAATGTGTGCATGTAAAACAAAAGTTGGAAATAAAACATTCAGAAAAGCTGTTGTGTACAATAGGTGGGAATAATAACTTCTTATTATAATGGTTACACTATTCATAATATTTTGGAATGCAAATGGCCTTACAGGTAGAGACAAAAAGGTAAGAATATTAAATTATATTAAGAAATGCAGAGTACAAATAGCAATGTTGTAGGAGACACATTTGGAAAGAAATGAATTTGACAAAGAAAGGATTTCAGGATGAAGATTCAGCAGAATATCAGGGACAAATTGAAAGGGGAGTAAATAATAAGGGTAGGGTTGTGGAAGTACAGAACTACTGTCAAAGGAGGAGAATTATGTTGGTTTGCATTTATATTCCAGTAAAATTGCTATTATGGAGCTTAAGGAAATTTTGGAAGAAATAATCAGTTTTCAGCAGGGATTATTACTTATAGGTGGAAACTGGAACTTGATTTACAACAATGATGATGTATCTGGGGGGCTAGAAAGGAAATATAACAAAAGGGGGAAGATTTCTGAATAAATTTATCAAAATATATGGAAGATATGAATTCAGTAGTAGGAACTCAGAAATAATTTACATTCTCTTCCCCAAGGTACAATATCTAGGCTAGACTAGATAGAATGTATATTTCACAGGAACCTGTGCAATTAATTGTAAGCTTCAACACATACTCAATAACTATTTCAGATCATACACCAACAAAAACTAAGATAAAAATGTAGGGTAATGAAGGAAGATAAGACACTGGTGCTTTTCCATCTACCTGTTAAAAAGACAGGAATTTAAGGAATGTAGGTGGTGCAGTGGTTAGCATTGTCACCTCACAGGAAGAGGTTCTCTAGTTCGATCCTCGGCTGGGGTGCCTTCTGTGCGGAGTCTGCATGCCCTCCCTGTGGTCGCGTGGGTTTCCTCTGGGTGCTCCGGTTTCCTCCCACATCCCAATGACATGCTTCAGCTGGATTGGACACTCTAAATTGGCCCTAGGTGTGAGTCCGTGTGCGTGTGTGCCTTCTGTGGAAGGTTGGGCCCCTGGCTGGCAACTCAACACTGTAAAACTCCACTGCCAATCATGAGCGGACAGGTGATCCACTGTGGCGACCCCTAAACAGGAAAAGCCGAAAGAAGAAGAAGATAGTGAGAATTATTCAAAAGTTATTAAAGGAGACAGAAATTTCTACAGAAGGTATAGCTAGTGAGTTGGATAAAATGAAACTGGAGTTAAAAAATAGGGTAGATATAAAAGAAAAAGAGCTATGGATAAACAATAGAAATTATTTAGACAGGCTAACAAAGGTTAAAGTATTGCAGAATAAGACAAATATCATGGAACAAGAATAGGTGCAACTGCAGAGTGCTAAAGAGGAAATAAGGGGGGTATTCAGATAATATGTATGAGCTTAGAAAGATTTATAAGCAACTTTTTTGACAATAATTCCAGAGCACAAACACTTTTAGCACAATGACTTAAGCAACAGAAAGTACAAAGAGCTATCTCCAAATGTAGGAAGCCTATAACAAGAAAAATAACCAGAGAGGTATTAGAGATACTTTGAAAATTTTATGAAAATTTCTATAAAGCAGAAAAATATGTAAATCAAGAGACAGCATAAATGGAAATATTTATGGAAGTCTTTAAGTATACCAAAGTTAGAGGTAGACTTGGCTCAACAATTAACAGTTAAGAAAGGTGGAGATGAGATAAAAATGGTGATGTATAAATAATCCGTAGGAAAGTCTCCAGGAACAGATTGTATTCTTGTGGACATTTGGAGGTTAGGAGGGAAGAAAGTGATAAAGATCTGGAAGGTTTTATTTAACAGTATTTTAAAGGGGGGGGGGCACCAACATCTTAGAAGAAAGCCGTGGTCGCTCTAATACCTAAAGATAGTAAAGACCAATCAGACCCAACTTCATATAGACCCATTTCAATTTTAAACCATGACTGCAAAGTATTTATATCTATACTAGCTAAAAGAAAGGCAAAGGTGTTGCAAAACATGATAGATATGGAGCAATGCGGTTATGTGGAGGGAAGGTAAACATTTGACAACATTAATAGAACAATGATGATCCAGACAGGAAGCAGAATGTAAGAAATACTGCTGTTGTTGGTGGATCTTGATGCAGAGAAAGCATTCAACGGAGTAAGCTGGGATTTTATGAGTAGGGCAATGGAAGCATTTGCCTTATCTGATACAATAATAAGGTTAATTAGGAGGAAACATGAGTGATCAGAGGCAAGAATTAAAGTGGGAGGGTTCCTCTCTGATAAGGTTCATCTGAACAGAGGAACCAGGCAGGGATGTCCTCATTCCCCTTTGTTATTTGTTTTATATGTAGAGTAATTGGCAGAGAAAATAAGAGATTCAGAAATTCAAGGATATAACTGACATGACAATCAAAAAAAGTTGGTTTTATTTGCAGATGATATTATTTTGTTCCTGATAAATCCAGAAAAGGACATCTCAGTGTTGTGGAACATTTTGAGACCGTTTTATGTATTTTCAGGATTTAAAATTAATGAATATAAAACAAAGGCTATAGCTGTAAATTATGTACCCACACATGACCTGATTCAGCAATACCCATATTTATGGGACACGATAAGATGAAGTATTTAGGAGTATAGTTAAAAAGACTTCTGTTATGAAAGCTACGGATATGTGGGAAGAGACTAAGCAAAAGGTAATAGAATAACTGATAAGATGTAAGCTCTTGTTTATGGATATGGATAATAAGATACAAGCAGTGAAATGTTTTAGTTTATTTAGATTTATATACAGGTCAGGCATATTTTTATCAACCAGATGGAAATTTGTAGACAATAATTAATAAAGAGTTGAAGGAATTTATCTGGGAAGGAAAAAGGGCAAGAGTTAAATGGGATATCCTTCCAACAGAACAAGGTGGTTTAGGCTTGCCTGATTTGAAAGGATATTTTAGAGCTACGCAGTTAAGGCTCATACATATAACACAAGCAGAAAGTTATAATTCAATCTGGAAATGGATGATGAAGAAGCGGGGAGATGAATTCAAAAATGAGAGAATGGGATTCTTAATGCAGATTCTTAAGGAGAATAACAATAGACATACAGGATAGTATATTCATAAAGTAGCAGAAAGTATTATAAGAAATACATCAAAGTAAGAATGGAGAAAGGAGATTCTGACAATAGGAATGACTGCAAGTAGATGCAAAGAATAGGCAAGATGAGGCTGGAATTTACTGGAGAAAAACTGGAAAAGGAACCACGGTATTGGGAACAAATAACTTGAGAGCGAAAGGTAATATAATGGAATGAGGCCAAGAAAACATTTGGACTGTAGGCTAGAGACTGCCTTCTCTACCAGGGACTGATAGAATATGGGTAAAGAGAAATGGGTAGGGGAATCCTAAGTGAAAGACCTGTTCTGGTAAAGATTTTAGTCAAATCTAGAACAGATGCTGCTTTTAAAAAAGGGACAATTAGCGGGACATATGAAATATTGCTTGATAACTACTTAATCAGAGGAGCTTACAAAAGATTGGGAAAAGATTGGATAAACAATTTACAAGGGAACAATAACAATGGGAGGACATATGTATGGCTCTTAATTAAGTAATAAAAGTCTAGAAGGTTTAGGAATTTTTCTTGAAGTGTTGCAGAGGTATGTTTATACTCCAAGCAGACTCCAAAGATTTTTTTCCTCAGGTAGATGGCAAATGTTGGAGGTGTGATAGGGAAGAAAGAGATAACTGAGGACATATTTTTGGGAGTGTAATGAGTTAGAAATTTTTAAAAATTCCTCAGAGAGTACTCTTACAGAAATATTGGGCGGGCAAATGGGTGTAACTAAGAAAATTATTCTTTTGAGATGGGATGTAGGATCTGAATTGTTAGACATAATAAGGCATTGTTCAGTTTAGTTCTGGTGTTTGCCAAAAAAACAATTACTAGAAAATGGAAATCAAAATCTAAACCAATTGTATTTGAAGTACTGAATATTGTAACAGAGATAAAAGAACTGGAAGTGGCATCTTTTGAAAGGAGAAGGGTTTGGGAGTTTATATAATCTCACAGATATGAAGTACAGGGTTTGATTCTGACCTTGGGTTATGGGTTAAGCTTGTATAATGGTTAAAGTGTATACCTCACAGAATCCACTGTGATCTACAAAAATAAGTATATTCTAAGCTTGCATTGCACTTTTTGAACAGTATTTTGCTTAATTGCTGTTTCATTTTTTTTGCTGTTGTTACTGCTGTGACTGTTTTTTCTGCACGTTGAAATTCCAGTACTTCTGTATTTCATAGAATAGGCTAGATTCATATTTGTTGAATCTAGACTGATATTACTTGAACACTAAAACCAGCCATCCTACATTAAGAAGACTGTCTTGCACCCTTGTGGCAGTAGCGTGTAGCCCAGGACCCATATGAGTTGAGGACTGTTGGAATAAGGCTCAGTTTTGGGCTTTCTCATTGGTTAGTTTGTGTTAAAACTATTTAACTTTGCCTTTATTTAAGCACCACTGTGCAACAGGGTTTAGCGCTGTCATATATAGACACAAACACTTAGATACAACAATTTTCCCTTGATATCTGCTGGAAAACCTAAAATTATCTTCACTGCCACTTTCAGTCCAACAGTTGCACACTGCTACCCAGCAAGCAACTCGGCTGTGCATTCTGAGGCAGTCTTCCAACCTTAGATTCCCTCAGAATAGCTGCCCTTGTTAGTCTCACAAGCAAACCCTGGTCCATCTAGCCCATCCCCGCTAGTCACTACAATAACCTGCCATAATGGACTGTCAGTTTCCTACCATTTCTCCAACCAACCTGACTGACATGGGCATACTGAGGCAATGTAGCAATTGGTCCATGCATACTGATAATCACTTGCTCCTAAATCAAACAAATACAGTATGTGAGAAATGTAACTACACCATGAAATTAGAATCAGTCCTCTCACATAACAACAAACAAGACTGACAACAGGTTGTCAGCGCACACACAACTGAAGGTCAAGACACATAAACCAACATATGTGGAGGTACTCACTAAGAGCCTACCAAAAGACCAGAGACTTCCCAAACACAAACAACATGCACATACTGGTACACGAACAGATTCCACCACCACACATAACAACACATATATCAGTGTCTCAACAATTAAGCCCTTAAGGCAAAACAACTCAAAACCTAATTTTCTGGTTATAGTTGACTCAATAGTGAGACACACAGATATCCCCCTCACCTGGCTGAACAAGGAGGTCACAGTCAGGTGCCTGTCAGGTGCCAGGATCTGTCAAATCACACATGCACTCAAATCGCAATGTAACAATTACTGTTACAACTCTGTCATAGTACATGTTGGTGTGAATGAATTGAGACATAGCTCTCTGGACTATATGAAGAGGTAACTCTGTTGCTATTTATGAGCATTTTAATATACTGAGAACAGAGAGAGTTTCCCCTAATAATTCTGGGCCTGGTTCTGTTCATGAGGGCCCTAGAGGGAACACTCTGTCTGGTTTAAAATCAACACTGACTTTGAATCTACCCCACAAGATATGGTACCAAATGATATCTGTATTTCACAGCATTTAAAATTTTTTGAGAACAAACTGGTTATATATTGTAAGCTACAGACAGAAAACAGCTATTTGTGAGAGTGCATCAAATGGGGTACTGTTCCCAAAGGTTTAATATCTTGGAAATACCCTTCTGGGCTTGTTGAGGGCTCAGTTTTACACCACAAGCTTCTTGCACTATTTGACAAACAAGGATTTGAACTTATGGAATTAGTGATATGGCGTAATCAGAGGATGAATGAACAACTGGAACTAGAAATTAGCCAGCTAGACACTAGTATTTCCAATTATTTGACTTTTAACTCCTTTAGGGGAAACTATAATATGCTGTTCAGCAGGATAGAACAAACATTACAAGAGGTGAAACAAAGAAAACAAAAGAAGCTGGTCCATGACAGGATTGACTATAACAGTAAGAAGCCATGTCCTCCACCACCAAATGTCAATAATATTGTGCATAGCAGGAATTACCTTATCGAGGCTGGAACTGAACAAGATAATGAATACCTTCCAGTCCCTTTGGATTACCTGCCAGCCCCTTTGGACTCATTGCCCCCCACCCCCACCCCGGAAATCGGAGAGGATTTTGAACCAGAGGAAAGCATGACAAGGGAGGTGGTAAGGCCAACATCACCAGGAAACTACATTCAGGAATTCACCATTGCCCCAGAGAGGGAGGGGGTGTGCGACCAAAAAACAATTTCCAAAGGACTTGTGAATATCACAAACTGGAAAAGTGACTTTAAGGTTTATAACTACAGTTCGTTTGAAATTTATAGAGCACATGCCTCTCTGAAAAACGGTTAACATTTGTTCAGCTTAGAAAAAAATAACTTAGCTAAGACTATTGTATATTTAAGGATGTTTACTAGAAAGTTAAACCTCACTGTTCTTTTTTGGGATAACATGAACTTGAACACTGAACCTAAGACAAATGTAAAAAAAAAAAGTGTCTTTAACCCCCCACACACATACACCACCATTTCACTCTTTGAAAAATGTTTGAACAAGAGGTGAGGAAACCATTCAAAGGTAAAGGTTGGTTGACATGGAACAACCTTGAGAAGTGTGACAAAGCTTTACTTAGTGAAATAAACATCAACTGAAGCATCAGATGCATGAAGCCTGACAAAGGTGGGGGGATGGTGGAAATGGACCATACTGACTATACTAACAAGATGGAGACGATGCTTTTTTCTGACCAACATGAGGAGAGCTCTAGGAATAAATTGTTTCCTACAGAAAAACTGATTTGGCTCTGTATGATTTATTGTTAGAAGAGTTGATTACTATAAAAATTTCCATGGATCTCACAATTTTTGGGATCCCTAAAATTAAAACAAGAACTTGACAGAGCCACCATTATGACCAACAGTAATTTTAAAAGAGTCCAAAACCCATACAATAATAAGATTACTAGACATGTTACTAAAAAGTATCTTATTAAAGGAAACCCATATGTATAGAGATTCATGGGACTTCTTGACTAAGATCACAGGGATACTTATGATGAGAGATTAATTTTGGTCACTGCTGATATTAAAGACCTTTTCTCGGTCATACCCCATGACACAGGCATTGATTGGTTTTACTTTTATTTATGCCAGCACACAGAACTGGAAGTTAGGTTGGTGAAGATTGTTACCTCTCTTATGGAAATGGTTTTAAAAAAATGACTTTATATGGTTTGAAGAGACTATATATAAATGCAGGCCAATGGTGTAGCAATGTGGCCCCATTTTTACAAACATAGTTCTAGCTTATTGGGAACATAACTATTTGTTCAGCTCACCATTTGCCAACTGCTGAAGCCTGCATGGGTGTTTTCTTGATGACATGGTCCTTTTCTGGACAGACAGTGAGCCTAAACTAAATGGATTCTTCACCTTTATCAACAACACTACTCACTCTGAGTTTTACTATGAATAAATATTTGAAGTCATAAACTACTTAGATGTGGAACTTAGAATAGACCTTCCCAACCATTGGGGTTCCTCTACATTATACGTAAAACATACATATTCAAACTCCTTGCTTCATTTTAACAGCTGGCATCCGTTATACCAGAAGAAAGTGATGGTCAAAGACCAGCTGGTTCGTTTAGCAAGGATGATTTCCGAGACTGACACCTTTTTGAAGGAAGGCGACATTTTAATGGACATGTTAATTTGTGGGTACCCACCCCAAAATTTGGATGGGATATTTCAGGAGGTTAAACAAAAAGACTAGACCGGTTTTATGTACTCTTCTTAGGTGTCAGTAGTGTCAAGGTGAATATTACACCTGTGGAGAACACGAAATTTAACCACAAGTGCATCCTTGCATACAACATGAAGCAAGGGATGTTCAGCATATTTTGGGGAACTAATGGAAAATCCTACAAATTGGTGGCTTGAACATGGAGAAGTTAGGGGCTAAACCATTAGTCCCTTTCAGAAGGGACTGGAACATGAAAAATTACCTAGAAAGGGGACTCATAAACTAATGGAAACAAGTGAACCAGCCTAATGTCCAAATGTGGTTGTTCTTATTGTTCCCATATTAAGGAAGGGAAGAAAGTAAAGTTGCAAGGATTTGGGGCAATTTTATAACCTAAAATGAAACTGTAAAACTGAAAAAAGTGGTTTACATAGCACTTTGCTCCCAGTGACCATTTCTAGATTGGCAAAACTGAAAGAGCTTTAAAAGACAGAATTTACAAACATTTAAGGGAAGAAAAAACAGTCACCTCCGCTGGATGAAGTGCCTTTGCAGAGCAAAAACGGCAAACAATAGAATAGCAAAACAGGCTCAAAGGCACACCAATGGCAAAGATCCAAAATTCTGATGTAAAAAAGACCTTTATTGTAGCAGAACTGTATGGTGCAGTTCTGCTACAATAAAGGTCTTTTTTACATCAGAATTTTGGATCTTTGCCATTGGTGTGCCTTTGAGCCTGTTTTGCTGTTCTATTGTTAAACATTTAAGGGACATTAAAAAAACAAGATAGCAGGAACAGTGGAAGCATATTCAAATGCACAATGACCATAGTTTCATTCTTTTTATGATAGATGTTCTTGATGTAGACCACGGGGGGGGGGGGGGGTTAAGTTAGAATGTAAGGAGTCTAAGTGGCAGATTAGAACAAATGCCACCAGACCCTACAGATTAAATGAAGGTGTTTCACTTGCCTGCTTCCTTAAACTCAAAGCCTTCAGTTAGAGACATCTTTGTGCTGTGCTCTATGTGGTATGAGTTCCCCCCCCACACATACTTTTCTTCGTTTTTCTTTGTGATGAGGAACATGTCCCAGGGAAATTACAACAACTGTTTTGTAGGCTCATTTAAAACAACTATGTTAAAATCATGCAACTAAAGTTATGCAGGTGGAAGCTTATTCCAAGGCTTTTAACTTTCAATGATTTTTAAAGTTTGAACATGTAACTTGTTTTATTGTTACTGTGCCTTTAAGCTGACTTGACAGTTGGTTACCTTGTATTTTTCTCTGGCTTTTGCATTTAAATATGTAGGCTTTGTTTGAATCATTACTTTGATGAAGTCCCTTGATTTCTGGGGTGAAAGCGCTAAGGTTTTATTGTTTTCACAATAGATGAAGTCTTTATTACTACCTTGGATTCTGCATTGATTTTATACTGCCTTTGAGCCTACTGAAGTTGAACTGTGGTGCCATTCTTCCTTTATTTCCCTACACTGGATGTGTGGGTTTGTATAGCAGTTTAACTTATTGGTATATGAACAGACATAACCGAACTCTCAGATTATGTGTCTCAGGCACATATGTCCCAAGCCCTAATCAGCATTCTACCTTCACCGAGGATGATGCCACAATACAGACAAAAAATGATTGATTTCAAAAATTGGCTTAGATTCTGGTATCACTCCAAAGGGTTCTAATATCTGTCTGCTTGGGAAGACATGGTCGACAATCCACGCTGCTATGCAGAGATGGTCTTCACCTGTCTCCCCAAGGCTTTTGGATACTGGCAAAGATGCTTTCTTCCCCATAGTGCCTTTTTTAGGCAATGTCCAAACAATAACATTTCAGACATAAAGAAATCCACTAGAGACAAACTCAGGGTCGTGCTGCTTAATGCTAGCAGTATAAACAGTAAACTGCACTCCCTGGAAGCACCTCTTATCTTGGAAGATGCTGACGTATGTGCAGTCACTGAGACTAGGTTCAAGACCACTGAGAGCACCCCAGCCATACAAGGCTACAATGCCTTTCACACATTCAGACCCCAAAAAGAGCATGAAAGAACCAAAGGTGGAGGTGTACCCATCTTCATTAAATCCAAACACACCTTGAGACTGGTGAAACAGTACAAGTCTCTCAAGCTACTCCAGATACAATTAACTGCAAGACAAATAACTTTTTACATCATCGCTAACTGCAGGTCCCCCACCATGAAATAGGAGAAGCACACCACCTACCTGGACTTGCTAGAGTCACTCAGCATACAGCCAAATATTTTGGTCATGGGAGATTTCAACTATCCTTCCATTGATTTGGTGACTTATACGAGCACAAACATGATTGCTAAAAGGTTCTTGGACTTTGATAATTCAAATGCCCTGGAACAGTTGGTCCACACCCCCACAAGGGGCACAAATGTCTTGGACCTAGTGCTCACCAGCATGGGGGGGTCACTACACTACCCCCTGTGTGTTGTCCTATCTGGTAAGGTCAGACTATAAATCTATCTCGTTTGAAGTAAAGATTGAACATGACACCCCACACGAGTAAAAAAATGGAAAATTTTCTCTAAAGCAAACTATTGCCTACTAAGCAATGATATAAAAAGTTTCAAAGCCCCTGCCAACATAGACAATTATGACTCCTATGCAGAGGAATAAATAATTGCCCTATATAGCCACTTAAACAAATGCATTGACTCAGCTGTACCTAACAAGAACAAAACCAGGTCTTCCCAAAAAAACAAGCCACCTTGGTGGACTGTAAGTATAAATACATTATACAACAAATGAAAGAAACTGATATATAAGAACAGAGGGAACAAACTCAACAAAGGAAGAATACCCTCCTCAACTTGAACAAGCAAATCAGATATCTTGTTAAGTCCTCTAAGTCTAGCTATGAGTCTAAATTAGAATCCCTAGCTAAAGACAATCATAATGCATTATTTAGCTACATCCAAAACTAAGAGGGAATGCCCAGCTGTGTGCAGAACTTATAGCGGACAGTACCACTCACACTGAGCCTGAGGAAATTGCAAACCTGTTAGCTGACAGATTTGGCAATAGCTTCACCCCCCCCCCGTACCCACTTGATATACCCCAAAGCATTCCTGACACCAGTTCTCTACCAAATATCTCCAAAGAACAGGTCATACAAGCACTCTCTAAGGCCAAAAATATGGCCAGAATGGGACCAGATAACATTCCAGGCTACTTACTAAACAATCTAAATCAAGACCTAGCAGAACCACTCATCACTCTCTTTAACCACGGGCTTTGTCCCAGCAGTGTGGAGAACAGCAACAGTAATCCCCATGCACAAAGGGGGCCCGTCAACTGACCCTGGGAAGTACTGACCCATAAGCCAAACCAGCCTTATATGAAAAGCCATGGAAAGAATCATCATGGACCTTACCCACAAAAACATAGGCAACCTTCAAACTTTTGATGCAACCCAGTTTGGTTTTGTCAAGGATAGATCATGCCTTTTAAACCTGGTGGACTTCTTTGGGAATGTCACTAAAGCCCTCGATGAAGGCAAAACAGTACATACCATCTATCTTGATTTAGCCAAGGCCTTTGACACAATCCTCCATTCAGGTATCATAGAGAAATTCTTCCAGCTGGGGATTAACCCATACACTACTAGATGGGTAACCAATTGACTCACTGACAGAATACACACTGTCAAAGTTGGGGAGTCCACCTCTACCACGAGACCAGATAGCAGTGGGGTACCACAAGGATCTGTGCTGGGCCCTCTGCTGTTTGGAATCTATTTCTCTGAAGTCCAGGTGAAGTTAGATGGACTGTGGCTTACCAAATTTGCAGATGACTTTAAACTGGGTGCAATCACAGAGTCCCCCAACGATGATAACATATTATAGAAAGGGTGGACGCAGACAACTGATTGGTGCCAAACTCACAGACTAAAACTTAACACAAAAAAATGCCTCATTATCTCCTTTGGCAAAAAAGTAGCCCCTGCTAATTGTAATATAGCTAAAACCCCTTTAACCTAAAGGACAGTGGTGTAAGACTTGAGAACACAGGTTGATAACAATCTAAACTTCGATCACCGTGTGCCTGTAGTGGTAAGAAAGTCATTCTACATTGGGCATCTCATAAATAAGGGCATCACATCCAAGACCAGGGAGGTTATAGCTCTGCTGTACTTGACCCTTATCAGACCACTAATTGAGTAGAATGTGTTCCCTTCTGTATGTACCTCACCAGACAAATGCAGCAACTGGAGAGGACACAAAGGTTTCCTACCAAGAGAATCCGGGGAGTCCAAAACATGACATACATGGAAAAACTGAAAGCCCTGTCACTGTACTCTGTATCATACAGGCTGCTGAGAGACAACCTGTGCCAGGCCTACAGAGTAGTCTTGGATCATGCCCTAATGGAAATGCTGCACATCCACAAATCAAATGGGACAAGAATAACTCACTCCAAGGATCTCAACCTAGCCTGTGAAATTAACAGAACATGCTGGAGAGACAGATATATCTCCCAGCGATTACTGCTCCTCTGGAACAAGCTCCTCCCACTCCATAAGAAGCAGAGCTCCTCAATGACACTATTCAAGTGCAACCTCAAAAACTGGATGTGTGACCCTAAATTCATCCCAGGGGTAGCACCTATGTCCCTTATGGACAGGGGAAGTCAGTGTTGATCACAGAATTGCTCTGCTAACAATGACTGTCTAACTATCGTCAATAAGGGTACTCGGGTTTTACACAGCTAGGTTTGTAAAGGCCCTATGGCCATTAGCCTAGTAACCTCCTATGAACCTCTAACTTACATATAAATAAATGGAAACCGTGATAACAATACATGCAGAATAATGTTCTGAAGGAGGAGTGAGGTTTAAGAGAAGGGAGGAACTGAGCAATTGATGTAATGCTGAACAGATGATAGTTATAAAAAGAACATATGTGATGTGCAATGTATGTAACTGGAAACAACTTAATATGGTTTGTTTTCCTATTTACTAATGTATGTTTACCTATGTCTTAAGTTTTAAAAACAGAGAGACGCAAGAGTTAGGTGATAGGGAGTGGGCTAGTCAGGTGGACACAGCAGGTTTCCCTTCCTCCATGGAGCTCGTATACCTTGCAGCAGGTCTTTCAAGCTCCACTAATGCTACCTAACTATGTAAGGGATGTGTGTCTCCATGCCCATGCTTTCCCTGACTGCTAGTGCTGCTTGCACCTCTGGCAGCATATGTTCTGCAGGGCTGTGCCTTGTATGCAACACATAATTCTTTCCCTAACTATCACCTAAGCAGTAAGGCACAGACACCTTCCTGCCCCTAGGATGGGGGGGGGCAGACAGTGGCCATTCACTCCCATCTGCAGGTAATCTGATATAAGTAATACTTGCAGAATATAGAAGCTTATTCCTAACCTACCATTATGTAAGTAATGTATGGTACATTTTCATCTAGGCTAGAATATTACAGCATATTATACCTAGAATTCCCAGTTGTTGATCTTCATTGACTACACCTCGTAAAAATGTTTGGCTATAAGCTGACTAGGAGTACTTAATCTTACACTTGCTTTTTTTTTTCTGGACTCATTAACAGTCTGGTGAAGCATTACATGTAAGATAATAGTATTAATGATATACAGTGCATTTCATGACTTACAGCACTTTTACCAAGAAATATCTACTCATCCAGTGCAGGAAAGCAATTAAAGTTCACGATTTGTTTAACATCTGTAAAACTAAAAGCCTTTTTGTACACGACCCCATTTTGTGGCATTCTCTCTGCCTTGTTTTCTTAAATGCAATTTTATTTGCAGTCTTTCATAGTCACTTAAAAACTTTGTTGTTTCTTGTATTAAAAAAAACTGAAAGGTGCCTTAAGGATAGGAAATGTTCTAAACTAAGTACAGTTAATTGATGCTTGGAACACTGGAAACATTCTAAGCAAATAAAGCACATTTAATTTATTTTTTTCCCCTAGAACACAGATCTAATAGGAGATCCTGGCAATATTCAGCCAGTTCAACTTCTGATACGGATTCCACTTTTATGGATAAAACAATGAACTCAGCTGACTAAGTGTCTGGTCCTCATCACCATGTCCCTGAACTAGTTATTCCCTCACTTCATACATTTTTTATGCATTTGTCTCACTGACTAGCAGTGCCAGTGATTGGAATATCATACCTGCAGTCATCCACAAGGTTAGTCACAATGCTAAGAACTATCTACCCCACAAGTGCAGCCTCTTCCAAAAGTGTTACTGAAGTGCATTGCCATCAAGGTCCTTTCCATCTGCAGGAGAGCTTAGGACCAATGGACACAATTGCTTTAGTTCACAGTTTACAGTAGTTGTGCTTGAGAAATTCAAACATAGGAGGACAAGCCCCAAAGAAGGATGTTGAAAAGGTAGATACTGTGGATAAGAATATAAAGAAAATTCTGAAGGACATGCAGTGGATGAAAAGAAGGACTTGTTACCTAAATGATACAAAAGATGGGCTCACATATATTAAAAATATGATGGCTGCCCAACATTCACAGGAGACACAGAAAGTAAAGTATTCAATGGGTCACTTAAAATCTAGTTTGCATGCATTTTTAAGGTAGTATTACACATTTAGACACAAATAGTATATTTTTGTCATAATTAAAGCAAAAATTTGATGAACTGGATAAAATAGATTCTGTACTGCAACTCATGAATACAACTCTTCACCAGGGTGCCAAAAGCAGAATTGAAGAATGTGATATACAGAAACAGAAGTCTCTGGGCTTACATATCATCTGTAGTTTCCTTACCAGACTAACATTTATTAATTAGCCAGAAATCAAACACTGAATCTTCTAATTTTACATAATTTGAATATTTTTTACTTGATTTTGACTATAAACACAAAAACTTTGTAGATTAAATTATTTCAGCTATCCTAGTTTACTTCTGCGGTGGTGCAGCAGTAGCATTGTTGCCTCACAGCACACGGTTCTCCCGTTCAATTCTCAGCTTGGGTTGGGAGTGCCTTCTGTGTGGAGTCTGCATGTCCTCCCCGCGGGTGAGTGGGAGTTTGAAAGACATGCATTGAATGGGCATGCCTTCGTTGAAGGTTGGGTGTCGGGCTGGCAACTCGACACCATAAAATCCAACTGCCAATCATTAGTGGACCGGAGTTCCACTGTGGCGACCCCTTAAACGGGAAAAGCCGAAAGACAAACAACAACAACAGATTATCCTGGTTTACCTGGTTAGATTTTAACTTTAATTAATAACAAAAACAACAGAAATTTATTTCTTTTATAATCCTGTTTTCCACAGCTCTAACTGATTTGTTTGATATGAAATTTATCATTGGCTACAATCTGGAACAGTGACAGCCTTTCCTAGCATTTTGTCTGTACCAAACCATGACTATTTCTCACTCTGACCAGAGGTCAGTGAAACATTTCCTATATTTTGTATTGAAATTATCTCTCACATGGTTTTGGAAACAGGCCTCATTCAATTTTACCTGTCTACCCTGTGAAAGCGTATTGGAAGATGGGTCTATATTAGAAGACCGACTGTTTAGGTGATCAAACACCTAAACATCAATCTTCTAATATCGAACCGCACAATGTCAAACATCCCAGGGAAACACATCCCTTGGCCACAACACAAAAAACATTACTTTACATCTAAATTAAATGGGGGGGCTGTGCCCACACACACACCCCTAACTAAATATACCAACTCCGAGATTGCTCAACAGTAGGGAAATAGCAAACTCCGGCAAATGGCCATGGGAAATCTTTCCCTACGTTAAATCGGCCATTCGCTGTTTTTTGCTTTCAATATTAGAAGATCAATGTTTAGGTGTTCGATCACCTAAACATTCGGTCTTCTAATATAGACCTTTGGAAGATAACCATGCTTGATACCAGACACATGTAAACAAATGTATTCCTCTTGTGATGCTGATCAATTAAACTTACTGGTGATTCCAGTTTACCTGGGATGTTCATCTTATGACAATACACAAATAATGTGAATTCAGTAAAAACAGCTTCTGCAAAAAAAAATATATATATATATATATATATATATATATATATATATATTGTGACAATAACAAAAAATGTGAATTCAATCAGGTTTTTACAAAAGAAAATCTTTTTAACCTAAGAATTTACTGTTACGTATTCCATCAACTTTGGTAAAGCATCGTTTATTACTCAGCAAAGTCTAATGTTCTGTTGTTTCTAGTTTTATAAATTAACATCTATACAGCTAATGTTTGATGTCCTATACATGTGCTATTTTGAAAATTACAGTAAAATCTTAGCGCATAAAATATAATTCACATTCTAATTATTTCTTTTTTTAAACTATAAATTGCAATCTGTAAGAATTATGCCTCTCAAAATCAAAGTATTCCCAGTTTTGTCTTCAGTGAATGTGAATTAAATACATTTTGAAACAATGTTTATTTTTATGACATCCATAGGCCCTTTGACATCAGTAAAAACAATGTTTCTTCTTCGTCTTTATTACATTTCCCAGGAAGAAAGAATAACTTGACTCCTTCATTAGTACTCAGAAATACATTTCCTTACAGCACTGCAAATTATGTCTTCAAGGAAATGTATCTTCAATGTACCAGAATCCCTGCTGCAGACAATTCTAACAGTCTGTGTGCATGAATTCTTGCAATGAAATGCTGTGGTTTGAATATTATTATACAATGACCCCCCATTAATATTCCAAAACATGCACGTTGATTGGTCAGCATTCCCATTGTAAATCAGACTTATACTAATGGAAAAAGGTCCGGTTACTTTTTTTGTGTTAGGCAACAATGGGGAACAGAAGAGCTTCATTGCTGTAATCTCGCTATGTTAAACGAGTTTAACATAGCGAGATATTGTAAAAAAAAAAAGCAACTGAGATCTTCCTTTCTCCGTTGCTTTTTTTAAAGCTCTCTTGCTATGTTAAACCCATTTAACATAGCGAGACAACTTTAAAAAAGCAAAGGAGATCTTCCTTTCTCCGTTGCTTCCTCCACACAGAGCTCTGATGTACTGTGTAAGCATATGCATGCACAATAAACCAGAACTGCTCCAGCATACCGGACAGCTTTGGAAGGGCAGCACAGAGGCATTATACAATGCCATTATTTAAGAAAAGTAAGTATTTTTTTTTCTTAAATAATGTCATTGTATAATCGCAATAATCCATTTTTGGGTGTGGGTAATGCTGGATTTACCCATGGTTGTCTTTGTTTGGCCACTCGGGCTTTGCCCTTGTGACCAAACCACACCAACCGTGGGTAAATCCGGCATTACCCAAACCCAGGCGTGGGTTATTGCTTATTTATACAATGACCCCCCCCCATTAATATTCCAAAACGTGTACGCTGATTGGCCAGCATGCCAGTTGTAAGTCTCACAATATACCAACAGAAAAATGTCTGCTTGCCCAGACTTTTTTCCGTTGGTATAAATTCCTCAAAACATTTTTTTTAAACAAATAAAAAAAAAAGAAAAAAGAAAAAAATGGAGCAACGGAGACTTTCTTTTCTCCATTACTTCTGTTTCAAAGCACTGATGCTGGGTATGCATGGGAAGCAAGTCCCATACGCATGCTCAGTACATCAAAACAAGGAAGCAGTATACCACAACCAGCGGAAGAACAGTAATGCTTCGCCCTCGTGATTAAACCACACCAACCATGGGTAAATCTTCAATATACCACACCACGTCATCGGTTATTGCTTTATTAAAGGACATTAACATGCACAAGTAATTTACATTTCTTTGTGAAGCCTTTAAGCATTAAAATGTTACATAAGATAAGCCCCTAAAATATCTGCATAAACCTTCAATTACTACTCTCAGTATTTGGGGTGGGAGCATGTTATGGTCATACACACAGATATATCCTGCAAATGTCCTGTTTGTTTTTCTGTGTGTATGGTTGTCTACATGCATGTATGAATCTCATATCTAATTAGTAATGCATAAATCTGAAAATACTATATGTAAGTCTTTTTAAGATTATCATGTAGAAAATATTTGCAGTCTGAACATATTTTTTATTTATTTATTTAACATTTGTTGACCGGGAAAGTCCAACTAGGTTCCACAGATCCTGTTTTCAGCGGAGGCCCGGGGAGAAATGCTCCAGAAGCATGTCTTTAGAATGTGGGAGGAAACCGGAGTACCTGGAGGAAACCCACGAGAATGCAGGGAGAACATGCAAACTCCACACAGAAGGCACCCCAGCTGAGAATCAAACCGGAGAACCTCTTGCTGTGAGGCGACAGCATTAACTGCTGCACCACTGCACCACCCTTAATATTAATTGACTTTTCAATGTCATTAATTTGCGCTTGAGAATCGCAGAATTTAAAATAACATCTTTATGTTATAAGCAATTTCTCACAACTGTAACATTATTGACTTTCACTGTAGAGTACCTTACATATGAAAAAAACAAATTTTAATACTATTACTAATCATTGTAGATCATGTTCCCTTATTTTTGTTAAGGAAAAATAACATACAACTTAAAAGTCTAAAAATTCACACTGTAAGTATGCAAAAGTTGGATAAATCAAAAGTGGCATCCTAGAATGTCATATTAACTGCCAGTAAAATTATTTTCTCCCTCTTAAGATATAACATCTGTAAAATCTTGGATTTATACTCATATAAAAAGCATTGCTAAAACCATTAAATTGAAAGGTTATAATTTTCAACGCATCCAGTCTGCATAAAAACCCATTTGGAATTTATTATACTTAAATAAGACTGTTTTTAAATGTCACTACAGACTGCATAGAACTTGTAGGGGGGGAGTTATTAAGAGTAAAGTCTCTCTTTTGCTAAACACACAGCTAGAAGGTCAGAGGTCTGGTATATACAGCACACCCACTATAACCATAACCAAATGCAAAGAGTTGCACAACCCACTGTCCATCTTAATTAAATCCACTTTCTTGGCAAGAAACTTTATTTTCCAGAATAGTATTAGCAGCTATTAACATTCCACAGAATGCAAATCTAACATGGTAGACCACAAAGACTAACTTAAATACATGAAATAAAATACTAGCCAGGTTAGGGGGTACTTTCCAGAATATTCTCTCTGATCATAATTTATATTCTTACATGAACAGCAACAGAATGTACATACCATTCAGTGACAGCTCTCACTGCTATATTTCAGAGCATCCTCACATTTTCACCAGGTTTTCTTGATCTCATCTATAATTTTCCTTTACACAAACAATGCTGCATTCATTACATAACTTGTAACAAAAGCAAGGACAAAATACAATGGCACACTGTCTATGTTTCTAACTGATTATCCTACATAAGCAGGGTTCCATAATATTCCTTTGTTTAAAACAAAGCAAAGCGATGCTCTCTTATCAAAAGCTGCAACGCAGGATTTTATAGAACACAAATTCTTTTTGGCCTAGCTTGGTTAGAAATAATTCTAACATAACCCAAGTACTTTTTCTGGCCTATTCTTGCTTAGAAATAATGTATGAATAATTCTACTAGAGAAAATCCATTCTGGCAATTATAATTTTAATATTTTATTCTGCTAACAACTTGCTAGTACAGAATGCAGCAAAAACAAATATAATGGTCAGAACAGTAAATCTGATAATACAAAAAAGGCAGTAAGCAAAACATTTGCAGTACTACAAGGAATAGGTGCAAAGGCAGCTTACATGTTCCTGCAGTACCCTGTGACAGCTTGTATGTTCATGAAGGTTAGTCAGCACTGCATGAGATGCCAGAAGTAGGGTGAAATATGATGATGGTATGACTAACAGATACATTAAAAAAGCTTCTGTGATGAATATTTCACTAAATGTTCAGATGCATAATTCCCAAGATGCTGAATATGTATTTCAAGGTGGCCATGGTACCTTGCAAAGGTATTCTGACTTGTTTATTGGTGTGTGTTGCTTGCAATGAAAGTATCATATTAAGAATTCTTCTGAGGTAATATTTATTTTTATTTTTTATGTTATACATTTCCAATAACAGTAAGCCATGCTCTGAGAAGAGTTCCTATTCTGTGCAGAGGTAGAACTGAGTACAAATTAAAGTGCATGGATGCTATGGGAGTCATAGTTAAGGAAAGTGAATCAGATGTATAGGTACATAGCAAGGCAACCATTGTGAAGTAACACAAATTGAGAATATGTACAGACTGTACAGAGTTAAATAAATGATTCAAAGGGAACATTATCCACTTCAAAAGAATACAGCTGTTGCAATCATGCATAATTTCTTTGGTATGCCTGATACTAGACATGAGTTTTGGCAAGTTAGCCAAGGCAAAGCTAGCTCTAAGATGTGTATAGTTAAGTCTCCTCTGGGTAGATACATATTTGAGATTACAGCCTGAAATCTTTTCAGCTTCAGAATTGTTCCAGAGATCTTTGGCTGGAATTATTGAAGTGCTAGATAGTAAAATCAATATAACTGATGATCTTCTAGAGTGGGGAGCTACCAAATAGGAGCATGACTTGCATCTTATTAGACTACTATACAGATTAATGAAAAGAGTTTTTAAGTTAAACATCTATGTAAATTATGTTTTTAGATGAACGAAAGTTCATCTTAGTGAATGTTCATATGAGCGAATATTGCAGAACTCGAAACTGCAATTGTGAGATCGCGGTACAGTGGAGATGGGAATATTTGCCCTTTCCTCACTGTAATGTGATCTTGGAGTTGGAATATATATTTAGGGGGGGGGTGGGGGGTGCAGCCCCCCACAATTGCAGTTTTGAGTACCTGAATATTCGCTCATGTGAGCGTTCGCTAAGATGAACTTTCGTTCATCTAATAAAAACCCTACGTACATGGGTCATGTGCTGACTTCAGAATGTATCAAATTTGATTCCAAAAATTTCAGAAAGCAATTGTAAATATGCAGAAGCCTTGTGATAAATCATATAGTGTAATATCTAACTTGTTCCATGGTTTTGTTCAATGGAACAAGAGAAACATTATTTGTTTGCTTGCCTTTGATTACTGGGAAAGTCCAACTAGACTAATCCCCTTTTCATCAGAGACCTGTGAAGAAAACTACACATTATATAAAATTGCACAGCAGTTACCAAAAAAAAAAAGGTTTCAAATATTTAAATTAGTGGCACTGAGGCACCATATACTGAAATTCTATGAGCTGCCATGGCCTTTTACTCTTGTTGCAGTAATTTAATATCATTTTGGTAAAGAGCATTGACCGATGCTTAAACATGTTCTGTTTGTGTAAAAAAAAGGGCTATTAGCTATATAGCTACTGGTTGTCAAACATCACATAACTATATAGTAAAACAGTTTCTAATGAGTGACAGCATAAAACACTTCAAAGATTATGCAAGAAATGTCTGCAAAAAGAACCAGCAAGACTTCAAAGGATGGTGATGTCTTTGCCAAGATATGCTTTGCAAGTTAATTTTATTCCTGGAAAGCTAATATGTATTTCTTGGGTCCCCATCAGTTCAGTGAAAAATTAGTTCAGCGAATGGCATTTTCAGTGCACTTACACTGAACATGCCATTCGTCAAACTGTTCATATTGAGATCGCCATACAGCGTGGGTCAGAGAATTTGCCCTTTCCCCACTGTAGTGCGATCTCGGAGTTGGTATATATATAATTAGCAGGGGATGTGGGTGGCACAGCATCCCCACATGAGCAGAATTTGATGACTGGCATTACTGATGAAATGCCATTCACAGAAGTGGCAATGCAATGAAGTGATATAAACCCGTATTTCTCATACCTTGTGTAGAATGGATTGGCAAGGAAGGTGTAAGGACCATTTACATAAGAAAGATCTGGATCATTTCTCAATTGCCTATGTCTGCTGAGAAACCAGAAGAACTCCCAACATGAACACTACAAACTATAATTGTTACATGATCTAATAAAAATTGGCTGCCCAGAAGATACTAAATTGCTGAATCCAAAACATCCATGCTTACTTTCTTTGTTAAGATAACTTTTTTCTATCAGAAGCTTATTGGTCAAGGGTGACAGAGGCACTATCTCACCTCAAATCCTTGACCATGCTAAGTAAAATACTTGAATCATACCCGACTGTGGCAAAATGTTAAAAAAAAAAAAAAAAACTTGAGAGCTTCTTTGTTGGCCAAAGATGCCTGAAAAGATTAAATAAATGATACAAGCATGGTGAATTTCTAAAATGCTGAAACACAAAAATTAAGTCAGCAGCACCAAGACCCGCCACAGAAAGTTTCAGGAATCAAAAACATATAAAACAAAACAATTTATTGAAGCGCTTTTCGTTGCTTGTAATGTCGCAACTTCTTCAGAAAAGATACACAGTTTCAAACAGTAGTTTCTAAGTAATTAAGACATATCATGTGATGACCACACCTCTCAGTGAGTCAAATTCTTAAAGAGACATTTGCTAAAAAAACATGTATTCATAAAACCTGAATACAAGAGCTGCAAGTTTGTCAGTTTAAAAGTGTCATTAAAACTGTTATAAATAATTATACAGAAGGCATAAAACTGTTAGACTCAAACAATAACAAGGTTAGACTAAACTTCAAAGTTACAGAATAATCAACCGGGCATACCTCTCAAAAATATTATAGAGCTAGAGTGATAGGATTAAGTTCCATCAAAGTACCAGTTACCGCCTCAAACTTCTTAGTTTTAGAAGACAGGCAATATTACAAGCATCATTTAAACCTGGTACAATGAATGCATTCAAACGGCTCTGCCATTCCAACTCGTGTTCCTCTAAAAGTAAATTCAGTGGGCCACCTCTCAAGTTGACTTGAACTTGATCTATAGTTTTGACAGTAAATGTGTGGCCCTCATTATTTGCTATATGTCTTGCTAGTGGGTTGTCAATTTTATTAACTGAAATGGCATAGGTGTGTTCGTAAACCCTGTCTCACAGTTTACGTTCAGTCTTCCCCACGTAGAATGCGGGACAGCAGACACATCTTGCTATGTAAACAACCAATCTAGAATTACAGTTGAGTTTAAATTTAATCTCATATTTGTTGCACCTATACAAAATGTATTACCCACTTCCATGAATCTACACATCCTACAAGATTCACACAGGTACATACCAGTATACCTATGTGTTTTAAGTTGTTGCCCCCCACATTCAAGTAAGTTTTTAAGGTTGTGGCCTCTACGAAATACAATATTTGGAACTGGACCTAATTTACTGAGTACTGAAATATCACTCAAGATGAAATGCCAGTTTTTACATAAAATACGTTTAACTTGGCCACTGTCGTGACTAAAGGTAGTGATGAATCCACCTTTAAAGTTGGGGGCTGAAGTTTGTGATGAAATTTGTGTTGAAACAAGTGCACTGTTTTGACAGTCTACCATGCAAGGAACAAGACTGTCCTGTTCTAAGCTGTTAAGCCCAAGGATGGGAGAGACAATTCCAAGTCTTCTTTTATCAGAAACTTCACTAACTAGAGTTTCAATAAGGTCGCTAGGGTACCCACGCTTTTCAAACATCTTCCTAAGTAAGACACACTCTTGATGAAAATCAAGCTTAAGTGTGGTCATTCTAGCTGCCCTTATTAGTTGGCCTTTTATAATAGACCGCTTCTGGTGAAACGGGTGGCAGCTAGAAAAATGTAGGAATGAGTTGCAATACGTGGGTTTTCTAAAAATCTGTGATACATACCCCCTGTTAGCTTTATCTTTTGAAAGTTTCACATCTAAATAGTCAATCGTGGCTGTGAGAAATGTAGATGTAAATACAAGGAACTCATTTTTGAAGTTCAGAAATGAAATGAAAAGCTCAGCCTGAATGGTATCTCCATTAAATAACACAAAGGTGTCATCCAAGAAACGGGTGTAGTGAACGAGGTTCGCCCTGAAGTGCTCAACCTTGAAAACAAAAGTTCTCTCCCAGTACGCCATCACCAAGTTGGCAAAGCTGGCACCACAGAGTGACCCCATAGCGACCCCTTGTTTCTGTAAACAAAAATCCTTATCAAATACGAAATAATTATTAGTAAGAATGATGTCCAATAAAGACTCCACTAAAGTGATTTCATGTGAAGGAGCTTTCTTAGATTTAAGCAAAAGACTCACTCATTCTATGCCCTCTAAGTGTGGAATAGATGTATACAAGTCCTTAACATCAATAGTTAAGAAGTTGTGGTTGGGATTAAATTCCAAGTTGTTAATATTCTCTAAGAAGGTCCATGAGTCTTTGCATACCTGGGGTTCTGACACCAAGTATTTTTTCAGAATATTGTCCACTACCTTGGCACAGGGATAAGTTATTGAACCCCTCCCATCTATTAATGGACTCATGGGGGGGGGGGGTTCCACATCCTTATGAATTTTTGGTATCTCAAACATTATTGGGATTTTTGACCAAGGAAGGGAGATGAAATTAAACGTGCCAATATCAATGATGGCGTCAGTGAAAAGGTCATTGAAATAGCCTCTTATCCGTTTGTATGCAGTGTTGACTTCACTCAAGGATGCTTTAGAGTAAGCCTCTGTGTCTAACAGATGCCTCATTCTCTCTGCGTAGTCATGTTGGTCAAAAACTACTAGTCCCCCGCCTTTATCTGGTTTAACCACCCTGACATTAGCATTCCTCATGGATTGCAATAAAACACTTTCCTTTCGACTCACATTACTTAGTCTTTTTGATGGGCAAGGATGGGAGTTCGAAAGGAATCGAAAATCCAGTTTGCATACTTGTTCAAACATCTTCAGGGTAGGATTTAGCGGGGGATTATAAGTACTAGCCACCCTTAACTCATGGTCACCAGAGTTACTGTCACCAAGTAATAAATTAAAATTCAACTTTTTTACATACAGTTTAAGATCTGTGACAGTCTTAACTAAATTAAATGGTTTATCAGGTACAAACGTACTGCCTTTAGCTAGTAAGTTCACCAACGACAAGTCAATAGAAAATGATGAAAAATTATAAATGTTAAAATCCCCGTCACTGTTAGTGACAATGTTCAAATGAGGATAGTTATTAGTTATTACTTCCAGCATTTGAAATTGCGCCGATTGTTCTTCTGGTTCTGTTGGAATGATTTGTTCTTCGAAATTGCTCCCGTAGGGTTGTCTTTCCGAAATTTACGCAATTGCTGTTAACAGGGACATTGGTATTGTCGGTCACTTGTTGTTGGTTGTGGTCAGTGTTGTTAGTGTTGTTATTATGGATCCGTTCACTACGTCTAATAACACTCTGGTTATTGTCCTCAGGTTGCACAACATTGTTGGACTGTTGTACAGCAATAAAGGGTTTCATTACATTAGAAATTTGAGCTGAAGATGGTTTTGGGTAGGCCGACCCATTGTCGTAAGCAAGCATGTCCCTTTACATTTTTTTAACTTTATTGCTCTTCAGTCTGTCCAGCAACTGATTAATACTAGAGAAGGAACGGTCATAATCATACCTGTATCTGAAAAATTCACAGTCTGGTACTATGTCATTGTTCAACACTGAAACCTCACAAAACAAGGCATCTATCTGTAACTGATAATGTTTAATCATAAGTTGCATGAGGTCAAAACCTTGTTGGTCAAACAAGGAATTTAGTTCTACATGAAACAGTGAATCCGGAATTAAACCAGTTGGGTACCGATGGACACAAAGCCCTTTCGGAACTATGTGTTGCTCCAAGGGCTCCTTAAAATACATCAATTCAAGTTGAAGTTTTTTAAGTTTTAATAACTTTACATCAAGAATTTTAAGCTTCTCATTCAAGCCAATAGTACCAACCTGTTGTCCGTTGTTAGTCTCGGCCGGTTGCTCCTGATCAGACCGTGTCTTGAAACAAAGTGTGGAAGTATCTTTAATCCACTCGTTAAAGTTAGGAGCTCCAAAAAGCCTTCCATTGTTGTTGCTGAATGTATTAAGAACAGGTTCATCCATGTTCCCCATTTGGCGGGCTTCGGTTAGGACCCGTTGGTTTGGTATAATATCCCCACAAGTTGCGCCAATACTGACTTCAACTCTGTTAGGTGAAGTAGATCTCAAGTTACTGACAGGAGTGCCACTCACTGGTATATGTGGAACCGTGTTCTG